>NC_046660.1:131153120-131164111 GCF_010883055.1 Belonocnema kinseyi
TCGACTACATACTGGTATCCCTCAAGGCGAAGTCTCCATCTGAGTAGCTTAGACGCTGGATCTTTAATATTGAAGAGCCATTTCAGGGCCTGATGATCTGTTAGAATTATGAACTTTCTTCCTAACAGGTATTGCCTCAAACGCTTGACTGCTCAGACTATAGCAAGCAGTTCCTTTTCTGTTGTGTCGTAATTCATTTCGGTTTTATTGAGTGTCCTAGAAATATAACAGCAGGGATGACCATCTTGAGAAAGGATGGCTCCGAGACCTACATTTTAAGCATCTGTTGTTAAAACAAATTGTTTTTTGTAATCAAGGTATCTTAATACTGGCGATGAGCATAAGCAGTTCCTTAGATCTTCGAAGGCTGTCTCGCAACCTGATGTCCAATAAAAAAGATTATTTTCCTTTGTAAGGTCAATTAGTGGCTTAGCCCTAGTGGAAAAGTTCTTAATAAGTTTTCGATAATACCCGGCAAGTCCCTGGCACGATTTCACCTGTTTTGAATTTGTTGGTGCTTTGAAGTCCCTTACCGCTTGAATTTTATTGGGGTTTGGTTTTACCCCTTCTGCGGTGATAACGTGACCAAAATATTCTAACTCTTGTCGGAGATACTCACATTTATCAGGCTGCAACTTCAATCCTGTTTATCGCAGTCTTTCGAAGAGTATGACGATGTTCTCATTGTGCTCTTTGAGGCTTGAGCCAAATACTACGATGTGGTCAAGATAAACAAAGCAAATAGTTCCTACTAAACCTCTGAGAACTGTGTCCATCATCCTCTGGAAGGTTGCCGGCGAATTCTTTGGACCGAACGGCATTCTCTCAAATTCAAAATGACCTTCTTGTGTACTAAAGCCTGTATATTTTTTTGATTCTGGATCCATAGGTATTTGATGGAATCCGGAGCTTAAATCAAATGCTGAAAAAAACTTCGCATTTCCTAAGTGGTCGAGTATATCATCGATTATTGGTAGCGAGTATGCATCTAGATCAGTTCGTTCGTTTAGTTTTCTGAAATCAATGACAATGCGCCATTTCTTCTTCCCAGAAGCATCGGCTTTCTTCGGAACTACCCATAATGGTGAGTTATATAGTGATTTTGACATAGAGATTACTCGTTTGTTAAGCATCTCTTTTACTTGACGATTTATTTCAACTTTATGACACTCTGGCTGGCGATAAGAAGGAATGTTAATGGGTCTCTCCTCATTTAAAATAATTTCGTGTTTTGCTAGATTTGTGCATGGGAGAGGATCACCTTCTAAGGTGAAAATATCGTGATAACTTTGGATAATTTTGTTTATTCCTTCTTGGTTATTTTTTTCAATATGCGAGAGTCTTGTGTTTACTCGGAGAAGTTCTAATCTCTTGGCTAATTCCTTTGTTGTAATAAAATGTATGCTATCTTCGCGTTGGGGCTGAACACTTATGTACTTGGGTTGAATCTCCGTGGTTGAAAGCATCATCATTTGACCAATCGAGTTTTCTGGTACAAATATCCCATCGCCGTGTAATTCATATTTAACGTTGTCTAATTCTAAATGAGTATTTGAAAGGCTAAATTTATAACTGTACATGAATGGATCTCCGATAATTCCATCTTCTGGTAGTGGGAAATCATTTGGTACAATAACAAACACATGCTCTTTTCCCTGGAATTTAAATTTTGTTATTTCGTTTGTCCGGTGTTGGTCGTTTCCCATAGAGAACACTTTGATAAATTTTTCACGTGGATGATTTAATTGAACAAGCTCATCCTTGATTAGGTTGAGTGAGGATCCACTGTCCACTAAAAGTCTTCCTGTTCTGTTTGTTCCATGTAGGTTTGCTCTAAGTGAGAATAGTCTTTCTGATATTGCGGAGACTCTATCTCTGTTGACAGTTGATCTTCGTGATGGCCTAGAACATTTTCTGGATGTTCTTCTTCCACCTGTAAATTGTGGAAACGATTCGGCGGGCGGGAGTTCGAGTGTCCTATCGGAAAATTTCGGTCTCTACTGTAGCATTGGGATTCGTTATGTCCCGGTCTTTTGCAGATTTTAAAAAACATCTGAAGTCTTTATTGTAAAAAGGCAGGGAATGATTTGGAGGGTTGTTAATACTTGGGTATTTTGAGGCGGATACTGCATGTTGGAATGCTGTCCTAGATTGAGCAAAGGCCGGTTTTGTCAGGGGTTTGTTACCGGGTGACTCTAAGGTTTCCTGTTGTGCTTCGTTCAAAGTACTCGGTCGGAGAGGACGAACTTGCGCGCCGATTTCATCCTTCAAATTCATGATATATTTTTTAATTGCCGATATTTCCTCTATTTGAATTTCTCAGCGTCGCGAAGTTGGATTTGATTGTTTGTTCTGGAACGCATAAATTAGTTCATTATAATGCTGCCGGAACCGCATATTATAATTCTGAACGGTCTCAATCCCTGTTTGCTTGACGGATTCGAGTTTTGACCGACTTAACTCACCTGAACTGATTTACCTACATTTTGCCTTAAGGTGGAGAACAACTGATCATAATCATCTATTGAACTGAAGCGAATTGCGCGTTTTGCTTGGTCCTTAATTTTTTCGGCTATTGTAAAATCCAATAGTAAATCCGGCTGCGAACATCTCGATTTCGCACGCTTTACTGACTTGGTAAAGTCCTTGACACCCACATCATCACGTCCTCTCAATTCTTCGACGGTTCTGATGATGTCCTTCGCGAGAATAGACGTTTTCACAGGAATGGACGTTGTCTGTAACCGATTAGCTTGAGAAGACGTGAAATTTCTTCGCGGAGTCGGGGATGTAGAGCTACTTCTAGACTCTCGGCCTTGAAAATTATATATTCGCACGCTTTCCTGGGGATGCTGGGTTACGAATGGTACGTTTTGCCTGTAATTTTCAGCCTGATCCGTTCTTTTATTTCCTAGTGGAGGAAGAGACGAATTTTCTACTTTTTGAATATCGATACTTTGGCAAGGGGGATCTTTTCGTTGCTTATTTCCTTGCGGAGGAATAGACGAATATTCAGGTTCTGGTAAAACACGATTTTCGCATGAGGTATATTTTTCTCCTTTTCCCGAACTCTCCTCTTCCGTTAAGAGCATATTTCCCTGCTTCGCGAGATATTCAATTTCTCTTGCGCGCTGAGAATTTTCAGCGTTTGAAATTCGTAGCGCATCTTTTATCTTTTTTTGAAAGGTTTACATACCACACAATTTTTCTATAATAAATTTTATGGGGTCATCCATCCTTGTGGATGCTTCCTGCAAACCGCACGATAAATCTTCTTTAGACATTTCTCGAGCCGTGAGGAAAGGATTAGTATCGGGATTTAGGTTACCTAAAGATTCTTCACTTGTTTCCGATTCTACCGTCGGGTATTCTATTAAATTTTGTCTACACGCTGCGAACGCCAGTGTGAGGTAGTATTTTTATCGCGCAATTTTAATAGTTCGGATCGCGACGCAATTTGCACGATGCTTTTTAATTTTATAAACTAAACGTAGGCGTTTTTTAAAAGTAAGAAGCCGCGTATTACTTTTTACTATTTTTGAATTATTACAATTTTTAATAAACTTACGCAACAGGAGTTTGAGTGGCGCTGGCGCAGTTAAGAATCGATGGTAGTCTACTGATGTTGGCAGGTTCAGGCGGGATGCTGCAGCTCCGTAGGCAGACAGCTGGCCGGAAAATCGGGAAATTCTTAGCCTGCCGTGGTGTCCCCTTTGAAGAGTGACGTCGCGCCTTTCTTAAGTGTCACTAGTGGCTTCACTTGAATTGCACTATTAGCGTGATCTCTTTTGGCTAAAGATTAATCGTTTACTGATAATCCTTATATGTCCGGGTAGTACACTTGCGCTATCTTTGAAACGTCGTAGGTTTTCACACATATGGGACTATGTGGATCGTGGCTAGGATCGCCAAAATTATGTGACGGTCTAGTGAATTACACTTCTTTTATACTTGATATAAGAATACTTTTTTTTTCTTGACAGAAAGATAGAGAATGACCTGTCCGTAAACAGGGCGCAAGGACTACTGAGGCCCCGAGGGCCTTGTGTAGGCGTCGTAGGCGAACTACCCTTAGCTAGAATCAACGAGAGGGGAAAGTGGTAAAGTAGAAGTATTACAAGAAACTATTGAATATTTTTTCTCTCGGTCCGATCGGTAAATCAGGTTTTTTGTATTAGTATGGTAAAAATATTGTATGAAGTCCCTTTCTATTAGAATGTTAACGAATAACAGCTTATATCACAGGTATCACTGCTGTTATTCAAAATAACTTATTCTTCTTGCGGTATACGTTTAAAGGTGATTTTTTCAGTATATAAAATACCTTAGAAGTTTATAAAAAACTACAGTCGGCTGCACTTACCCCTGTGGGGGGAGGGCAAAGCCGACGAAATACAGCTTGTTAGAAATGATTAAATTCTCAAATCATTGTTTTATTTATTCCTAATACTTATAGAAATATACTGTACTATAATATACGACTCGAAATGAGGAAATATGGATCAATTCCAAATCTTCTTAACTTTAAAAGAATCATTGATTTTTAACTGGTCGGCCTTACCCTACATTCAATGACATACATTTTCGTCTGAAACAATGACTTTGTGAATATTTTGGTTCATTGCACCTCAACATCAAAATTTATCAGGGAAAATGGCACTAATATTCGTTGCAGATTCGATAATCTTTACTTTCATATCCTGGTGGACAATTTTTTACAAATAAGCACGAAAAACTAGCTCACATAGCACACTTCTCGAAAAAAACCTGGTCTTTTCTTAGGACTTGGTCCAAGTGACCAGAAGATAACACCCGGTATGCCCTAGGCTTATTCCTATACTTAAACCAAGGTTCTTGTGCACCGTGATTTTTTGGCTTGCAAAATAAGTAAATTAATTTAATACATTTTTGACAGAAAATTCAATATTTTTAATGAAAAGCGCTACAATTAGTATCAAGTCAGAAATCGATTTTATATGACAATTTTATTTTGTATTAAAATGTAGTACACTTATTTGGAACTTAAAAAATTATATTTTTGATTTTTTTATGAGAGAAAAGTAATGAAGAAGAGTATAAAAGGGTCGGAGAGGTCGAAGAATGAAATTCGTTGTTAGACTTATTTCATGAGGAAATCTTTCAGCATCGCGTGCTTGTGAAGCGGATTAGAATCATATTTCCCGATAGAAGAGATATGTTTAAAAAGCGTGATCAAGTCTTCCCAATATTACTTCATGCATTCAATGTCATAAAAAGTTTAGTAATAACTGTTTCATTATTCCGATTTATACAAAATCACTATACTGTTTTGTGGGAAATAACGCGATATATGATTACTGTACGAATTTTGATTACAAGAGTAGATAAATCCTTACAAAGTTGGAAAAAAATTACATTATTGAACGCAAATTTTGCCAGTTGTCGAATCTCGGGCTTAGTTAAGTCTCCCACTTTCCCCTAAACTTTTCACATTAAAGTTGTTGAAAGACATAAATATTTTCTTTGAAATTAAACTGTTAATTATTATATTTCTAATTACATTGGAATTACTGAAATTTTGTATTAAAAATAACACTTTCAACAAATAAATACTTTGAAAACTTATCATGTGGGGTGAAGGTGTTCTGAAAAATGGGGTTTGTGGTGGTATATGAAGGGTAAAGGTGTTATAACTGTTTTACAGAAAAATAGTTTTTTGACTTAAAAGTTTAAGAATTGGAAAAAATGTCTTATTTCCTAACTGACAATTCTTATATAAAATTAATCTTTATGATTGAAAATTCGTTTCCTTATTTTTACAATGCATCTCTTAGCAGTATCTGCATTCGTTGAAATATCAAATATTACACTTTCTCTCGAAAATCAATATTTGCAGGTTAAAAATTCAACTACTTTGTTGAAATTTTACATACTGGTTCGAAAGTTCAACTCTGGTCAAAAATTTTAATATTTCGATGAAAATCTTTTCTTCTTGTTTTAAGATGTCCACCACTACATTTTCATTGAGAATCCTTTTTTTAATTTTACTATTTTTTGTTAAAAATCAATCTTTTTTGTTTGAAAGTTTGGCCATTCAATTTAAAATTGATAATTATAGGGTGAAAATTTAACTATTTGGTTCAAAGTTAAACTATTCGGTTGTAAATGCAAATCTTTCATTCAAAATCAAAATTTTCAACAAAACCGTTTACACTGAGAATGAAAAAGCTTAATTTTCAGTTTAAAAAAATTCACGAATTTGCAACCAAATAGTTACTTTTTCATACAAAAACATAACATTTTAACAAAATAGTTAAACTTTTAAACAAGTAGATAAATTTTTGACCAAAAACTAAAAAATAGGATTATTTTAAAACAACAACAGCTGAATTAAACCAAAATTGTGCAAAAGGTCGTTCAACCTGAAAACAATTAGAGAAATGTTAAACAAAATGATTAATTTTCAACCAAAGAAACAAAGAATTTTCAACAAAAGAATTAAATTTTCTACTAAAATTATGAATCTCCAACCCAAAAAAGATCCATTTTTACTCAATTAGTTTAACATTCAACCAAGTAGTCGGATGCCAACAAAAAAGCCAATTTTAAACAAAATAGTTGAGTCCTCAACAAAGGAGCTTTAACAAAAGATAATTCACCACTGTCAAATTAAAGTTGTATATGTATAAATGCATATATTATCGAGCGCAAAGCTCTAGAACGAACAAAGAAAAAATAAAAATATATACAAAATTGTTGAATTTTCTACCCAAAAAGTCAAGTTTTCAAAAAAATAATTGAATTTTCAACCAAAAGGGATACATTTTTATTGTGGTTGTGTTCACTAAGATAATCAAGTTTCTACCCATAGAGATGAGTTTTTAATCACGAAACAATTTTAGTTAAGACAGAAAAAAAATTCTACTGAATTGTTGAACATCTTCAACAAAAAATTTCGAAAAAACTGTTCCCTTATAGTTTAAAAATCAGGTAATTGGTTGAAAATTCATCTTTCTTGTAAAACATGAATCTTATTGTTTAAAAATTAATCTTTTGAACATGGAATTGTTTTTATAACGAAAAAATAGTTCTCTTAAAATTAAATCTAAAAACAACATAATTCACTTCCTGATCGATTCACCGAATTGAGCTGCAGAACCTGCCTAATGTTAAATTAATTCGCTCTCCTTTGAAATAATTTTTATAACACTGTTTTTTTTTTGTTAAAAATTAATTTCTTTTAACAGAAAATTCAACTATGACATTTTTTGTAGAAAATTAATTTTTCTAATTACAGTGGGATCTTTTTGATTTAAAAATCTAACTAATTGTTTAAAAATGTATGGATTTTTTTTTAAATCGTCTCATTACTTGAAAATCAATCTCCTTATTCAAACACTCATATTACTGATTTAGAATTCAACCATTTTCATGACAATTCTTTTTTTTCAAAACTAATTTATTGAAGTAAAAATTTAACATTCTATTATTGGTTAAAAATGTATTGAAATTTTTTATTACAATCTGGTTTGGTGGAGAACTCGGCTATTTTTTTAAATTGCACTTCTTTAAGTTGAAATGTGTTTTTTTTTTAACTAAATACTGAACTATCCCATTTTTCGTTGAATATTAAGTTCATAATGGAAGTTTCATCAGTTTCCGTTTAAAACGAACGTTTTTCATTGAAAATCCAACTATTTTCTTCAAATTTATATTTTTTTGAATTAATTTCTGTGATAGTAAAATGGACATATATTACTTTTGGTTAAAAAATAATATTTTCTAGATAAAAATCATATATTTGTTTGAATCTTTCTAGATTTTGTAGAAAATTCTTAATTTTAGTAGAAAAGTTATATTCTTGGTTGAAAATAATATTTTTCATTAAGGATTCATTTATTAAAAAAAAATTTCTTTCAGTTTGTCAAAAACGAATTTCTTTAAAAGAAATTTCAGTTCTACTATTTTTGGTTGAAAATTTATATTTTAAATTTAAAATGGACCTTTTTTACTCAATTTTTCTATTTTATTTTTTGTCTTAGCAGAAAATTAATCCTTTTGGTTCAAAATCGATCTTTTTCCGTTAAAAATTGAACTATTTGCAAACGAATTAATCTGTTTTCATACAGTATTTAGAAATTCAGAATTTTATTGAAAATTCGTCATTTTTGGTGAAAAATTAATTTATTTAAGAGAAACGTCGATTATGTCATTTTTGATAGAAAAATGATATTTAAAAAATGGATCTTTTTTTGTTCAAAATTAAATTTTTTTAAACCGTCTTTTTAACTATCCCACTTTCGGTGAAACATTGCAATTTAAAATTAAAAATTGATGTTTTTGGGTAGTAAATGCAATTATTTGTTACAAACATCGTCTTTTTTTAACAAAATTAATCTTCTTGGTTGAAAATACATCTGTTTGCTTGAAAGTTAAACTATATATCATCAAGTGCATATATTTTAGTAAAATTTAAATTAATTTGTTGAAATTTAATTGTTTATTGTTAAATATTAATCCTTTTAACTAAAAAGGTATTATCCTATTTTTAGTTTTATATATTTATCTCTTAAATTAAAAATTTATTTCTTTTAGTAGAAAACTCTAAAATTTGTTTAGAAATTAATCTTTTTGATTAAGGATTCAACTATTCTGTTCTGAATTTAACTGCACAATTTTAGGATGAAAAAGTATATCGAGGCGTCCTAACGGTAGGGAGCCAACGCACGCGACACGACTTAAAGGTACTTGACCAAAAATAAAAGCAATAAAAAACTAACCGAGAAGTTAGCGCTAGAAAGTCTTGCTCGCGTAATTGAGCAAGATGAGGCTAGAAGTTGGCCAAAACTAAAAGGTGCTCACTCGCTTCATCAAATCATGAAAGTTCTATCTCGGGCGAGCAAAGCGTGAAGGTTGCCACTTCTCCTGTTTAGATTCTAAGCGAGAAGTGGCACCTTCATGCTTTGCTCGCCCGAGATAGTACTTTAATGTTTTGATGGAGCGAGCGAGCATCTTCTAGTTTCGGCCAACTTTTAGCTTCATCTTGTTCAACTCCGCGATCTAAAACTTTATAGTTCTTACTTCTTGGTTAGCTTTTTATTGTTTACATTTTGGGTTAAGTATCATCTAGTCTCACGAAGTCGTTATGTGGGGAACCTTACATAACGACTTCGTGAGGTTCTTCGCTTGGGGTGATTGCCAGAGAGATTGATCAGCAACCTGGGTCGGAGCAGTGTTGCGGAACGAACGTGTTATTTACTTAAATAGCACGAGAATTCTGGATCAATCTGAAAAATCTCTATCCATTCCACACACTACATCTTTCCCCTACCGAGTGAGTCACGCCTACCCCGAAAGGGAAATGGCTTAATGGTGTAATAATAGTCGATCGCGTGCGTTGGCATCCTATCGTCAGGACGCTTCGATATTTATAATTGAAAATTAATTTTTGTAGTTGAAAATTCGTCTTTTTGGTAGAAAATTCATTTTCATTGTTAAAATCTTATCTTGCGTATTGAGGATTCAACTATTTTCTTGACTTGTTTTTGTTTATTAAAAATTAATGTCTTTAAGGAAAATTTTCATTATATCATTGTTGGTTGAAAACTAATCGCTTCTTGTAGAGAATTAATTTTATGGTTAAAAAATTAATCTGTTTTTTATTATTTTTAACATAGATGTCCAAATTCGATTTTTTTTGTCTTATATGAGAAAAAAACATCTTGCATAATTTACTATTAAAAAAAAATTATCGCTGAGAGATTCTGCTAAATAATGTATAGAACCTGCTTGATTTTAAGTGAATTCTATCTTATTCTAAATATTTTTCCGAATATTGTTCTTGGATTAAAAATGACTTCAGTTAAAAACAATTAACATCTTCACTGATAAAGGCCACCATTGTGTGCCGAAACGTTTGAAACAACTTAATTAGTTTCAATTCACCTGACCCGAAAGCCAACAACTTACATTAACAATTTATACAAAATTCTTTTATTTATTAAAAAAAATGTCTTTAATAGAAAATTAATCTTTGTGATTGAAAATTCATCTTTTATGTTAAAACTTCTACTGTTTGGTGTCAAATTCATCTGTTTTAGTTAAAATTTTAAATAATCTGCAGAAAATTTCATTTTTTCTTATTGAATATTAACTTTTGTAAACTAAAAACTGCATTATTCTATTTTTATTTCAAATTTGATATTTTTTTAACCTTGGTCTTTCTTAGTTGAAAACGGAATTATTTGTTTGAAAATTTATGTATTTGTTAAAAATTTGTGTTTTTTGTTAGAAATATAAAACTACTTCCTTGAAAATTCATCTTTCTGATTGAGAATTCAACTATTTTGTTGAAAGTTCCTTTATAGTTAGTCAGAAACTAATTTATGTAAGATATAATTGGATTATACCATTTTTGGAAGAGAATTTATATTTGAAGTAAAAAATTGATCGTTTGTAGTTGAAAATTCAACCATTTGTTTGAAAATGCACATATTTCGATGAAAATTCGTTGTTTTGCTAGAAAATTAGTCTTCTTGTTTGAAAATTCATCTTTGTGATTAAGAACAAAAATATTGAGTTGTAAATTCCTTTTTTTTGTTAAAAATGAAATTCTTTAACTAAAAATTTAACTATCCCACTTTCGGTGAAACACTGAAATTTAGAATTAAAAATTGATATTTTTGGGTTGTAAATTCAATTATTTTTTTCAAATATCGTCTATTTTTTAAATAAAATTAATCTTCTTGGTTGAAAATACATCTGTTTGCTTGAAATTTCAAATATGTATCGTCAAATGCATCTTTTTTAGTAAAATTTCAATTAATTTGTTGAAATTTAATTGTTTGTTGTTAAATTTTAATTCTTTTAACTGAAAGGGAGGTAGAAAGGAGAAAAATGAGAAGGGTGTTCAATATTCGAGAAGGGGTTATGGAGTGGCAGGACATAGAGTTAGAGCTATTGGTTAAACAAGGAGAAGAGAGATGGACAAAGATTATAGATTCGAGGTACAA
>NC_046660.1:131164211-131176052 GCF_010883055.1 Belonocnema kinseyi
GGACAGGGAGTGATGTGGATGAAGAAATTGGATGAAGTAAGGGAAAGCAAGGGAGTAGGGCAGAGCCAAACGGGTGATCCTGAAAAGGGACAGTAGAAAACGGAAATTGTTTTCAATATCGTGGAAATTGCATTATTTTTTTTATGGTAAGAGGAAACGGAAGCCCTGGAAGCTCGCTCATTTTAGGAATTAATATCACTACTGTTACTGTTGTTTATCCTACGTAATGCGAAAGAGTAGAATATAAGTAGTAGTTAAGTTAGACTAAGGATGGAATTGTAAATATATGTACAGGTAGCGGAGGCCCTCAAACCCGTAAAAGGGAGAGATTAAATACATACATACATTTTTTTTAGTTAAAAGCTCTACTATTTGTTTGAAAACTGATCTTTTTGATTAGGGTTCAACTATTTTGTTAAAAATTGATTAAAAATTCTACTGCACAATTTTAGAATAAAAATTATATTTTCATTTAAAAATTAATATTTTCATTTGAAAATTCGTCTTTTTGGTAGAAAATTATTTTTCTTTGTTAAAATCTGATCTTGTTTATTAAGGATTCAACTATTTTCTTGATTTTTGTTTGTTTCTTAAAACATGATTTTTTAAGGGAAATTTTAATTACATCATTGTTGGTTTTAAAACTGTTAGTATTTTCGTAGAGAAATAATGTTATAAGTAAAAAATCAATCTATTTTTTATTATTCTTAACATAAATGTCCAAATTCGATTTTTTCGTCTTAAATCGGAAAAACAAGTTTTGCATAATTTACTATAAAACTATTTTTATCGCTGAGAGATTCTGCTAAATAATGTGTAGAACCTGCCTGATTTTAAGTGAATTCAATCTTAGTTTATATACTTTTTATAATATTTTTCTTGCATTTAAAATGAATTTAGTTGAAAATTCCATTATTTGTTTAAAAGAAATCTTTAAACAGAAAATTAATCTTTGTGATTGGAAATTTATCCTTTTTGTTAAAACTTTTACTATTTGGTGTCCAGTTCATCTGTTTTAATTAAAATTTGAAATAATCTGTAGAAAATTAAATTTTTATATTGAATATTAACTTTTATAAACTAAAAACTGAATTATTCTATTTTTGTTTAAATTTTGATATTTTTTATTGAAACTTCATCTTTTTAGTTAAAAATTATTTTATGGGTGAAAAATTCATCTGTTTTTTATTATTCTTAAGATAGATGTCCAAATTCGATTTTTTTGTCTTAGATCAGAAAAAAACTTCTTGCATAATATACTATAAATAAATTGTAATGGCTGACAGATTCTGCTAAATAATGTGTAGAAGCTGACTGATTTTAAGTGAATTCTATTTTATTTTTAATACTTTTGATAATATTGTTCTTGCATTGAAAATTAACTGAGTAGAACTTTCTATTATTAAAAAAAAAAAAGTTTTAATAGAAAATTAATCTTTGTGATTGAAAATTCATATTTTTGTTAAAACTTTTACTATTTGGTGTCAAGTTCATCTGTTTTACTTAAAATTGGAAATAATCTGTTTAAAATTTCATATTTTGTATTGAAACTTGATCTTTTTTAGATTAAAATTAAATTATTTGTTTGGTAATTTCCTTATTTTGTTGAAAATTTGTGTTTCTTGTTAGAAATATAAAAATTCTCTTTTGAAAATTCATCTTTTTGATTCAGAATTCAACTATTTTGCTGTAAGTTCCTTTTTAGTTGGTCAAAAACTAATTTCTCGCTGACCATCGGGTGATTATGAAAGTTTCACTATATCCCTATATTATGTATCTGTTGCTGAATGTTTTCAAAATTGTGTTTTTATGAAATAAAGATTGAGTATTTGGCAAAATTTTTGGCACATAGGAAGACCTGATACATCCATAAAACTGAACATAATTTATTTAATCCCACATTTCTTACACCATATGTTATTTAAAAGCATATAAAACATTGGAAGCCTATATATTTTATGCAGCTGTTTTGTAGTGAAGGTGAAGTGCAAGGAGTTTAATGGCACTTTTCTGATATTCAGTCAAGTTAGTGTAACATTGGTGTATTTTTAGTTATAAATTAATGTTTTAGTTACTATTTTCATTGAATATAAACATTAAGTATTATTCCTATGAAGCATGAAATTTGTTTTAAAATTCTATTGCTGATATAAAATACGGTAGCAAGGTATTAAGATTTTGAGGTTAATATTACATTTCGCAATTCAAGAGAGAACTGCTTGCAGTTGAAAAATTTGTCAAAAAGACGTAGGATAAAAATATAAAAAGATATTTTTTATTTTAATCCTGACTAAAATAGTTTCTGTTTTTTCACCAAAAATTTTACAAATTTTAATGAAATTTTTGTAAAATTTGTATGAAAAATTTTACTAATTTTCAATGTATTTCAAACACGGAGTATTTTTTCATATTAATAAAAATAAGTAAAAGCTTAACTTTCGTAAAGTTTTTATGGTACATTTTCGTAATGTTTCTTAGGAAAAAAATAATATTTGATAGATTTTTGTAGATATACGGACGATTTACATTAAAGTGGCAAAAGATCTAATTCTGCGACCCTCAGTTTGCTCTTGTATTCTAAAACTAATTCCTAACCTTAAAATCTGAAAAAGTTGCTATCGCATTTTACACCAGCAATGGACTTTGATAACAAAACTTATAACAAATGCCATGCTTCATAGGAATATTAATTAATGTTAATTTTTATATTAATAACATATAATAGCTTAAACATTAACTTGTAATTAAAAATATATTAACCGTGCCGATAGAAATCTCAGAGTATATGCTAAAGCTTCTCAAGGCTCTGAGACGCTCTGGGAAATTCTCCGCAGGTATTCAGGTAGATATATTTAATGGACCAGATAGCTTTTTTAAATGCTTTGAAGGCTTAAAAATATCCTTTCCGAAATTGAAATAAAAATACGATCATGAATAACAAGCAGAGAGGCTTAAATTGAAATAAGAATTCGATCATAAATCAAAAGCCTTTCCTACATCGAGGAAAACAGATCCGGTAAGTTTTCTTCGATTGAAATTTAAGCTAATGGCTTCGGCCAGCTTCAGCACCATGTGCAGCGTAGAGTAACCTTTTCTAAAACCGTAATGTTGTGGTTTAAGGATGCTGTTTTTTTCGAGGTGATAGTTTACGCGAGTATTATTTTTTACAATGATTTTGCAATGATCAATGTGTAGCGTAACATAACTTAAAGTATAGTATTTCGAAAATAGTAGAAAGTAGGTAAATAGTTCGAAAGCGGAAACACGGAAGGTTTCGAGTTGCAATAAAGTAATTTAGCAGATTTAACCATCCGGGTATACTGGCCCAGCGCAGGGACTAAGATAGGCATGTCCGAGCGATTGTTTCGTTTCGTGACATTCCTTCGTAGCCCTTTTCCATCGTGGGAAAAGTGCCCTTATATTTGCGAACGAAAGGGTGCGAACCCTGGAAGTGCGTTTTCGAATAAACAGTACGACACCCGACACGGTTGAGAATACTTCGTCTCCCGTCCCGATTTACTTTGAATATTTCTGTAAATTCTGATTTGTTTAATTGTTTGAATAAATTATTCATTGTTAGTGAATCACGCCTCATTCACTTAAACTTTAAATAATACCTAATATCCTTCACTTCCCATATGAGAACACTGCAAATGCATATATTTCATTGGCTCAAAGAATCCCAAGTGATAGGAGAGATGAAAGATATTCAAACAGAAAATTCAAGAGAACAGAATTAATGTTTGCGCGGGTCTTTTGGAATTCGTGTTTCAACCTCGACAGTATCATTATTTTGCATTAATTTTTATTCTCAGCCATCCTGACAAATGTGTTATTTTGATACATATATATTATTAAAATTCATTATATGCATGGATATTGAAACAGAAGTATTTGCATTGTTTCATTCGTTTGAAGGTTTCTTAATTCTTACAAAGCTTCTAAGGTCTTCTTTAAAATCTGCAAAAATTTATTTTTTGTTTTAACTTAGGCCGTTGGATATTTGCAGGGAAAATTTCGTCCGAATATCCGGATTCTGTTGGTATACTCATAGCCTTCGTTTAATCAACATAAAATCATTTTAAAAATTTCATTAAGTTTCGATCTTTTCAGACCTTCTAAATATCTCTTCAACTTACTCGAAATTTTCTAGGAATTATAGGTGTTCAATATTTATTATAGATCGAAATTTTACTATTTTACTTGTAAATTAAATGTTTGCACATAGAACAATAAAAACTGTAACGTTCAAAGTTTAGGCCTTTGTTTATTTTTAAATATTTGATATATAATTATTGATTTTGCATAAACAATAAAATATTTCTAAAAATTAAGTGTCAAAGTATGCCAAGTGAGTCACCTATTTTTTTATGGTCAAACTTTTTTTGCGAAAATTACTTTACTCGGTTCCTAAGGATAAATAAAAAATACTATTTTCAAAATAAACGGGATTTGTTGAATATATAAAGGATTTATTTAAACAAATGAAATAAATATAACTTCTCTATCTGTTTTTTTTTAAATTGTGATCATCGAATATAAATCTTTATTTTATAAAGCATTTTATGGAAGAAGAAAAACATAAAAACTTTCATAGCGTTGGAAATTATTGCTTTTCATCTTTAGGCACTCAGGGGGCGTTGCTCGTGTCGCGTAGGGCGTGGCACAGTGGGACCAATTGAGGTGTCCGTGGAAAAATTGACTTTTAGCCAAACTGTTCGACAGATTTCAAATTATTTTACTTTTGCTTGAAGTTTATGAAATTTCTAATAAAGTTGCAGAGGCATAATCTTTAAGAAAATGTTTACTTTGTTATTTAACAATGAAAATTCGTTTTAAAAAAATTACGAAGGTGTCATTTTGTGGAAATTTATCCAATTTAGGTGAAATTACATAGAATTAGTGGGGAAACTTGTCTTGAATGGTGTCCAGCAGTATCATATATTTAAAGATTTGTTTATAATTTTTATAAACAAATTAATCAACAAAATTAGATTTTCAGTAAAAAGTATATCTATCTATTCCAGATGTGTGTTTTTTAGTCGAAATCTAAAGAAAAAAATTCGATATGACTTTTTAAAAAATAGAGACCATTTGTTTGATTATTTAAACAAGTGTTATGGACAAATGTATAAATTCGTCATTTTCATATAGATTTGTTTCATTCTTTAACAGAAACGACAATAAATGTCTTTCTTATAGCTTTCTCGAGAGATTATTTGATTTCAGACAATTATTGTTATTTGTTTAAGCAAAAATAATTAACAAATGCATAATATAGTTATTTTTAATTGAAAGAAATTCGCTTTTTGTAAATCAACTTCAGATATGTTAAAAATACCTCTTAATATGATTCTCGTTCATAAAAAAATAATTTCTAATTGTTCAAACAAATTCATTGTTTTGCCATTTTTCAACAAATGGGTTGAATCACCATATTGTTTTTCATAAAATCGACTACTATTTTCAAGCGAGATCTCTCTGTTATGATACTGTATTAATCGGCAGGACATGTATCAGATAAAATATGAGCCAACTGAGTTTTTTACACACTTTTAATATTTTTGACTGATTTTTATAAATAATTGTAAAAATAATAAACTTGTCCTGCCGGATAATACTTTATTATAACAGAGAGACCTTGCTTAAAAATTGTAGTCGATTTCGTGAAAATCAATATGGTTTCTCCATTTAAAAATGGCCTTAGAGCAATTGGTTAATTAAATTTGTTTAAAACGTAGGAATTTTTGTTTAAAAGCAAAATATCACAGTAAAGGCCCATTGGTTAGACACATTTAATGGGTTATGTGAACGAAACTAAATTTATCTTCTAAAACTGAGGCAAATTATCCATTTGTTTATTACATTATTTAACAACAATTAATAATTGTTTGGTATTATTAAAAAATAACCATACGGAGCTACTAGTAGTATATTAGGAATTTATTTCTCTTAAAAAAACAAAATCTATTTGTTGAAAAATGGCAAAACAATAGATTTGTTTATTTACTTTATTTAAAAAAATATACATTATTTTTTTATAACGAAGTATCATATCAAGAACTATTTTTAACATATCTGAAGTTTATTTAACTAACGAATTTCGTTTAATAAAAAGTGACAATATTATGTATTTGTTAATCAATAGTATTCAAACAACACTAATTGTCTGAAATTCTGAATATTTTTGAATATATTGTTTTGAAGTGATTTTTAAATTGAAAATATTTTTTATAGTTTCAATCGGGCATTTACATTTATTTTTAATAAGACTTTTCAATTGAAAGTTTGATTGTAACTTTCCTCGTTTTTCCGCATATTTTTTTTCTATTTAATTTTTTTGTTCAACGTTAATTTTTCACGAATAAAACAAAAAGTACGCGTCTTATCAAGAAGTGATCCTTAACGAATATGTAGATCTTTTCTAGGATAACAATTTTTGTTAATTCATCTTTTTTCGTATCCTACATATTTTGTCCACCAAATGGAATTTTTTATTTTTCATTATTTTTTCTGCAATAAAAATTTTAATTTTCGATTTTTGAAGAAAATCCAAAAATTTGTTATGATGATCTTGTAGGGCTTTCCAAAAGAAATGGTTTTCTTCTCTTGACTTTTTTCATATCGGGCGTTTTTTGGCTTCAAATTTTGATTTTCTGTTGATTAAAAAAATTTTTAAAACGATATAATTCTGAGAATTTTTTTATCTAGAAAAGTCATAGGGATAAATTGTTTGTTCTTTTTAATATTATAAATATCTGTACATAGAATTTTTAAATTCACAAAAAAGTGGTCTCAACAATTTTCAAAATGCGTTCACTTTTTGAAGACGCCATCGTGAAAACCTAATTTTCGAATTCAGGGGGTCTTGAAACGTGGAGATCCGTTGAAAAAGTGTGATGTCAAATTTCCGACAATTCTAATACTTTCTCAATAATAAATGATGAGAATGTAAAAACTGAATAATATATTTAAAAAAGATGAAAAATTAGCAATTTGGACGTGAATTTGGTTCTGTAGCCATCGACGTGCACAGACGGGCTTATGAACAGTTGCTTTGAGCACAGTTGTTCGTTATCCATGATGTGTCCCCTAAGGGTTTACATGACTTCCATTTCTTACAATCTTTCGGGCTACATATTTTTTCATAAAATGTTATCCTATTTAAAATTATTTACAACTATTTACATAAAATCTTATGGCTGTCTGCAAAGTTATTTTCTTTCCAATAAAATGAGTTTCGTGTACGATTGCGATATTTTTTAAAGGGGTAGGGTAACCTGGAGGCAAAAAAATCGAAATTTTGTACGTTACATTCTCTAAAAGTATAATATTTCAAAAGTCATTTTTTTCACTGGTTTCCTAGTGTTAAAACTTTAAACGCGTTTTTCTTGAAACCGCGTTTTTCAAACGCGCCGTAACCAATGCAAGAATTCCAATTGTATCGATTGTGTTTCAAGTACAATTTTCACCATTTGAAATGACATTGATGTAGTCGCAACTACTATAGAAACCGTAAATTTATGTGTCAGGTTCGACCTATTCATTTTTCTTACACGCCTGGTAAATCTTTGTAGCGTGTTTACAAAATAACGTGCTAGTTTCTTAACCTAGAACTCTACAAATCGTAAAGGGACTGTGTTTATACCAAGAGTAATTTTCGTATGTGTCACTTTTTCAAAGTTAGAATGAAAAGATAGTATGCAAGAACTCCTATCCGTGTGAACAGGGTCATTGACAATGCTTTAATTAATACGACTTCCTACCTTGATCGCTAATTTTATTCTTAGTTCAACGAGGGGATAGTCTTGACACACTGATAACAAGCAGAACCAGAGTATCTCTTACGTTTGTGGCTCTTTGCCAAACTCTGGTGGTTCGTGGAGAGAAGAACGTTGTCTTAGTCAACGTGCTTACATGATAGTGATCTTATTGGTGGCCACATATTGATCTGTATACCCTATTCGCCGAGAGCATAACCTACAGACGCGCATCTTTACGTATTTAGGCTGAGATATTGTCAAAGAAGAAGTTGTCAGGACGAACGTGTCCAATATTATAGAAGGTACTAAATTTTTTATCACGTTCAGGGAGCGTGCGGGTCAAGTTTCTTGAGGAAAGCCTTCCATACCTGCACAAAATGGACGTAAGTTAGTCCGCATATAGGTTATTCTTTCGGTGAATAGAGTATAGTATCAAAAGATCTGGCCATACGAATCTTTAGTGAGGAGAGTTAAATGCACTTCATAGATTGTAAGCATTATTTCCATTGTATACACATGCAATGACAACCACAGAATACACAGGCCAGTTCTCAAGCAGCACGTTCACTTTAGAAACAGTGAAGCAAAATAAACAAGTGTGTGAGAGAGAGGAACGCTGTACGAAAAGTGATAGAAAAGTAGACGGAGCGACGAGAGGGACAACGAGGCCAGGCTAACTCTTGCGCCTCCAACGCATCTAACTTTTCAATACTGCACACACGTAAAATACGAACACGCATGCAAACTATCACGCACACTTTCTTTAACTCTTCTTTGCTCAATTACTTTCCCTGTGTTCTGTTGTTTGCTCAACAGGCGAGCGAAAAATCATATACATACACGCTATTAGGATACATCGTGTGCAGTGTAAAAATATAACTACAGTCTACAACTCTACACTCTGTACTCAAGAAAGAGGAAAAGCAACGGATTGGTGGAGTCAGGGGAAGCAGTAGAGAGATAAGCGAATTTCATGCCAGTCAAATAAGAGAGATGGAACGAAACTCACCGTGTTCTTAGTGTCAAAACTCATGCACACAACGCATACGTGTTCAAAAACCAGTCTAACCTCATCGCGGACAATCTCTTCGTGTTTCTATTTTCCGCTCTGTGCTCGGATGGTGTCCTTGTCCAGCAACCAGAGCTGCAAGGCGAATCCCTCTTTGTTCAAAGGCAATCAGCAGGTCCCGATAACCGCCCTACTCTGTCGTAATACACGTCCAACAACTAATACAAAACTCGCAGAGCACCAGTCATCTGATATATAGTAGAAGGTATTATATGCACGTAATCTTACTAGCAAGATGCGTAAGGGCCTTGGATACGCCTAAACTTTACATATTTATGTTATCGACTTGTACCAACAAAAATGTCCTTTCTGCAAAGCAAGGACCAGACCGAAACGAAACATAATACTTTCGTGATTTTCGTTCCGTTTCTATACTGCCAAAACGTACCTAACACTTGATTTGGGATGCGTTGTTCAAAATAACGAAATTGTTACGAAATTTTTTAATTGCATGTAATTGTAAAAAATAGCCCACTCGAAACCTTGTGCTTCTTATATAAATAATGAAAGGCGGATAAGTAAAACATGACGATGTAAAAATGTCGTTTTTAATTTTGTTCCCATCTGTCAGCACGTAACGAAAAAGAAACGAAAGATTCGTAACTATCTGGATAAAGTAACTAAACGAAAGTTTCGGACAGGTCCCTACTGCAAATAATAAGAGACTGAAAGGTAAACTTTCTGAAGTCATATGGTTTTTAATAGCTTTTAACATTGTTAAGAATAAGTTTATTTTTGATAATTATGGCGACGAAAATTACTTAAAAAGAAATACTCAAGACCTGAAAATTGTTTCAAATTTACGATGCAATGACTTTGATAATTCACTCCGTTTTTTATAATCGTCAATTTTAGAACGCTAAACTTATCTACAGTCTGCGTCCACGACGTGCCTGTACGAACTTTAGCAACATTTTCCAAATTAAATTAAAATCATTCTTAGAGCCGTTTTTTGTTCTTGCTTGTTTAATGTCAGTTTTTTAACTAATTTGACAAAATGGATTTATTTTCGAAATAAGTTAGGATTAAAGTACAAAAAGATATTTAATATTCTTTTTAACATTAATAGTTAGGTAAAGATTTAAAGATTATTATGCGAGTGATACGTTATTTTTTAGAGGTATAAGTGATGAGAGTTGAAAAGAATAAACAATATTATTTTTGTACTTTAAACATAACTTGTTACGACAATAAAACCTTTTTTCAAATTACTTAAAAAAATCACATTAAAACAATAAAAAATAAAAAACGGCTCTAAGAATTATTCCAATTTTTCTTGAAAATTGTTTCTGAAGTATTCTAGAACGAAACCCAAAATTAATATAAGATCTCTCTTGTCACCTCTATTTAAAGTTCATTCAGACTCACCGTGCGTCTGTTTCCAGTAGCACCGGAAAAGCTTCCCGGGATAAGTGAGGGGTCATCCACTCGACAGTCATTCTCCTATAATTCCGATGATTTCAGGTCGAGTCCTACGGCAGAGAGAAAGAAAGAGAGCAAGACACGACAAGGAAAGAAAAAGGCAGAAATAACAGTTGAAAGGAGAGAGATAGGGAAAAGTAAGCACGATAGACTGTGTGCAATGTTATACAACTCATTCCAAGGATACCTCATTCTGCTCTTCTCATGTTCTCAGGACAACCATTCTCTGCCATAATTCGGGTTAAGGCTTGTTTACATAATTTTCTCAAAACTCCATTGAATTTGAAGAACAGATTGACATCACGCCGCTCGTACCTTACGTTCTACATCACCTAAATTTGTAGCTAAAAGGTTTTTCACTTCTGAATTGTGAATGATATTCAGGAAATGATTATGTGTGTACCTTTTAGCTACACGTGTAGTCACACAGGTAGACATTATCTCAAAGTTTACTGCCATTAACTGCCTCACTAAAAACCTATTTTTTTATAGGCATCTGTATGAGTTTCGAGTTTTTTGACTCGGCGACTTTCCCCTACGTCAACGCACGCTGCGCTGGAGGTATTCAAGAAAAACCGTTTTTGCCAATTAATTGAGTATATGAATACATTTTATCAATGTAATTTTCTCTCTTGGATAAAATCACTTGCGTAGTCTATTTCGGGACAGTTAACGAGAATTACTCTCGACTACTTGTGGCAAAAAAAGTATCCGCAAAGTATTTTGCGTATATTATTCCCTTTTATTTCTTCACATATATGAATTCTCTCACAATTATTAGGCACTGAAAGGTAATAGTCGTATATATTTCCATTGTATTTGCTACATAAACTCACTTCACGCAATTTCAAATATTGTTTTTTTATTATTATAAAGAGCTAGAAATTTAAATTTCGATTATTCGAAATCAGGCACTCATTTAAATCAGTACAAAATTTTTCGGATTAAAATGTATAGAGTCGGCGACCAGATTAGTAACCATTGGCTTGTTCATTTAAAGAATTAAATGCATAAATAAATTGTTTACGACAAAAAGTATTTGCAAGACACACGAAATTACTAAGAATGATTTTAAATGTTTATTTGTGATAAAGAAGGCATACCTTCCATTGAATTTGAAGTATCCCGATTCAAAATTCTTCGACTCGAGTTCGACTTGGTTATGTCTTGAGTTCACTTCGAAGACATCGAATTCTGGCTGTGTTTCAAAACTTAGTCGAGACATATGCCTTTGTCTTACTTTAATGGCGTTTAAAACGGCGTTTAATTGTCTGAAGTAGAGCCTTGTCTTGGCTAAGACGACATTTACTTGTCTCAAGTCAACCTGCCTCAATACGAACCTTTTTCGGCTCATAAATGAGATTAAAATCGATGAATGCAAAATTTGTAATTATTAAATTACTTATTTATAATTTAAAAATTCAGAATCTGTGGGTCTGAACAAGTATAGCCTTTAAAAATGTTCTTCTAAAAAATTAAAATTGCAACTTTCAGAAGGACCTCCTTAGTCTTTAGAAATACGTAAAAAGAAACAAAATTTTTGGTATCGTCGTCAAACAAGTATAATACAAATGAAAATCCGTTAAT
>NC_046660.1:131176152-131205611 GCF_010883055.1 Belonocnema kinseyi
TTATGTTTAATCATCAAGATAGATTATCTTTTATGACAGTGAAATTGATCCTTTTTGTTAGGACAGGTATACACTCGAAGTTATAAACTGCTCGTGTTGGAGTCATAAAAACTTAACTCAAGAGATAAATTTATGTCTTCAAGGCATAGAAACTTGTCTCCAAGACATAAATTGAAGTCTGGCTCCGTCTCAAAACTGAGACATGCTCCAGTCGATTTTTTCGACTTCAGCATGTCTTCATTGGAGTAGATTCAAGTCGAACTCACGTCGAAGAATTTTTACTCGAGTGTCCAAAAAATAATTTTTCGTAACAAATTATATTTCTCAATTATTATTTAAACAACAATTGTTTAAGTCCATGTGTGGAGTAGGTCGCGTGACCAGATTCCTACCTTAACGCCATGTTTTTAATTTCCCAACTTATTTTCACACGAAGCGCCACTAACAACTCGAACTAGTCCAGGGAAAAGATTTTTTCATGGAAAAAAATATAATTACTAATGCGATATAATTATTTTATTAAATTAATATTAATTTAATCAATTAATTCACAATTAATTACTATAATTATTAATAATAATTAAACTATAATTAATTAATATTATTAAATTAATATCAATAATATTAATTTAAGGGTTTTCAGAGCATCTTTCTTTTAAAACAGCCTAAACTAATCAAATAAAAAGATTTTGCAAATTTAAAACAATAATACAAATTTTTAAATATATCGAAAGCGACCAGAGATGCATGTTTGATTAAAAAAATTAAAAAATTAATAATAAATAACAATAAGTATTAATATTGATGAAATGGGATACATTTTGATATTTTTGGCATGTGATGAAAGATACGTGAAAACTACAAAATTTTACAGACTTTGTAGAAGAGCATAGCTTTATTCGGATTGTAAATATTGGAATTGCGTGTTTCTGATTAATACTTATGGAATCGGATTAAAGTTGATGTTGGTGCATGATTTTAGAAGGATTGAAAAGAGTTTTTTAGATGATCCTCGGATTTATCCGATTGGAGGTACAAATTGAAAAGGATTAAAAGGTGTGTTAACATTTAAGTTTACACAGTAAAAAGAAAACCTTATAAAGTCAGCCTGCCTTTGCGGACGTTGAGTCAAAGTCGAAAACAAACGTAATACCCACACAATAGATCAAAATTTTTCATAGCAAGTGCCTAATAGCAGAAAGTCCGTTTCAACAGAGATGAATTTAATCACATGCGGGCGAAACTCGCTGTTATGTTCATGCGAGTATCGACCAGCGTGCGCGTGTGCGATGCGCGAAGAAGAGTTTTGACAATGATGCCAATGTTGGCACCCTGTGCTACTGCGCTTGCGTTTGGACTGAGCGCTGGTTGACTACCATTTGGACCGCAATTCAAAATTACATTGAAAAACAATCCTTGTAATTTAAATAAATAATCACTAAAATATGCACAATGATGTATAAAAATTGGGCAACTTTTGATTTCAGACAAGAAAAAAATTTATAACACATATATTTGATAAATAACATTTTATATTCATTGAATCTGAAAGACTGACTAATCTTTCTCAAAACATTTGTTAATTGCAGAATATAATAATTATAATATTTGCATAATTCTAAAGCAAAATTTCAACTCAGAATATTGTTCTTTTCAATTGAGACGTGACAAAATGACGCTTGGAGTAAGGAAAAAAGAAAGCATAACTACAATGCAGTCGTGATAATTAATGTATTTATAGGTTATATAATTATATGAATTCCCAGAAAAATATATAAAAAATATTAAAAACTTATGAATAATTATTTTTAGTCACTTTTCCAGGAAATTTCTTTTAAAATTAAATGTTTTGTAAAATATAATTTGGTGTTTGGAAATCACTGAAAATAAACTGCTATTAATATAATATATGAGTTATATTTTTTTCCTAAAATCAAAGTTACACAATTTGTATATGCAATTATTAACTTTAATCAAAAGAATTGTTTTCAAAGTAATTTTGAATCGAGCGCTAAGCGTGGCCAATAAGCGTGCAGCCGTAGCGCAAGCGCAGTAGCACAGGGTACCAACATTGGCATCATTCAGTTTTGTGTTAAAAGGCTTAACAGATAAAGCATACGAACCGTCTACATCAGGAATGATCTCCACAACTTTTTGTTGTCAAGGAAGATTTGCAAAGTAAGTGAATTATTAATTATTCTTTCTGATTGTTTTCTCAAAATGTTTGCATTTAGAAAACGTACTTAGTAGATCATTAAATTTTAGTAAGTTCCAGGTATAAGATTGAAAGTAATATTTTGTCTCTGTTTATATTAAAAAGTGATTTTTCCGACGTAAGAAAATCATCTCCTGCTTTGTAAATTATTTTAATTATTCCTCTTTACATTAAGTAGGGCGTTGAAACCAGCACCCAACCTCAAAATTGAATTGTCTTATTTTACTAGATACTAGAATACATATACAATACTAGAATTACATCCGTTTTAGATGAGTAGGGCGTAGTCCTTTTTTAGAAAAACTAAATATTTGGTCTGCGAAATTTGATAATTGCAATAGTTTTTGTATAAAACTTTTCTTGGGCCCTGGTTCAAGTACCCTTTAATTTAACCAAAAGTTCATTTTAAATTACAGAATGAGAAGAACGGGGGAAATACTACACAGGTCGTTATAATTTCTTGATAAAAATAGTAGGTTAAAATGCCCAGAAATTTTTGTCGAAATCTTTACATATCAAAAATGCACTTGAAAGATCATTTAATTTAAAAAGTTCTAATTATAAGCTTGATTTTTTCTAATTTTATAGGATAGAATTCATTAAGTTACAATTTGCAGACATTTTTCTCAAAAATTTTTATATAGGAC
Organism: Belonocnema kinseyi; assembly: GCF_010883055.1. Taxonomy (NCBI): domain Eukaryota; kingdom Metazoa; phylum Arthropoda; class Insecta; order Hymenoptera; family Cynipidae; genus Belonocnema; species Belonocnema kinseyi. The sequence continues at coordinate 131,179,015 of NC_046660.1, forward strand.
ACACACTTAAAGGATCACTGAAATCCAGAAAGTTCTAATTAGTTACAAAATATTATTTCTGCAGATGTTGCAGTGTAAATATTGTTTAGAAAACCATAAAGATGATAAATCTTTGATGAAACATATGACAAGGTTTCATGGGAATCTACCTGATTTAAGGCTTTCTTGTGGACCATCAGGTTGTCCTAAAACATTTAAAATTTTCGCCGCTAGATCTATTCATATCTGGAGATATCATAAGGGCCAGGATGTTTCTGTAGGTGATATAGAAAATGAAACAATTTTGGATGAAAACTAGTGTATTGAGGTGGAGCCTGGAACAATAAAAAATCAGAGTCCTGAAACAATGGATTACGAGCAGGCTTTTGAACCTGAACATGATGAACATTTCATGTTCAATAAAAATGAGACAAGTGCTGAAAATCCGTTTGAATTACGGACCCGTCATTCCTTAGGGGAGAAGTCTGTAGCTCTGAAATATACAGCAAACCAAAGCCCGAAGGAAGCAGAGCTGAGGCTCAGCTTGTTTCCAGTCTGCGGGCAAAAGCAGTGCCCGAACCTACTGTAAAAAGTGTTTCAGAAAACACTCACACTTGGATATTAAACAAACATTGCAGAGGTGTTGTACAGTATTTTCAAAACTTTAAACAAAATTGAAACAGGATTCCTACTTTAAAAAGCATATATGTATTATGAAGCCGAAAGAATAGAGTTAAACACCAGAATAGCTAGAAGTGGTCAGGCTAACTTTGACGAGAATAGAAGTTCGAAAATTATTCCTGATCTATTAATGTATGTTTCCATGAGAATTTTTTTATATTTCGACGAAATGAATTTGACTGATACAGTTTCATCCAGACCCACCCAAAAAGGGTATGTTTTATTTCACTGTGGGTAATATAAATCCTCGTCACCGATCGAGCTTTTATTGTACTAACTTAGTTTTGCCCATTGAATCGGATGTTATGAAAGCTTATGATATGTCTAAAATTTTGGAACCTATGGTAGAAGATTTGAAAAGCCTTGAAAATGGTATATAAATGCCCGTTGGAAGTATTTTGTACGGCTAACAAGGATCAACTTCATACGATGAATAAAGAAGATCCCTCTCTTTTAAGAACAAAAGAGAAATATAGAGAACAAATAGAAAAACTATAAAAAACAAATCCGTCATCAGAGTGAGGAATGGAGTAAAGAGTATGGAATAAAGAGAGGATGTTTCTTAAATTCTTCGAAACATTTCCACATAATCGGTGGAATTCCTCCAGATATTTTTTACGACGTAATTGAAGGAGGTCTTACTCGAACAGTGCAACTAATCTTAAATCGTTTTCTTCTGAGCAAACACATGGTTATGACATTAGAAGATTTTTAATGAAAAACTAATGAAATTTGACTATGGGTATACAGAAACGAAGTCATCCATTATTTTATTGAAGCATCTTAAAGAAGGAACCAGTCTACATCAAAGTGAATCACAGATGTGGTCATTGGGCATACTTTTGACTCCTCTGATATTAGGACCTCACGTAGAGAAGGATTATAAATATTGGCAAAATTATATTCCACTCGTAGAAATATTATGTCTACTCTGTGCATACGAAATATCGTTAGTTATGGTGTCTTACATGGAATATGCCATCGATGAGCACCTATTTACTTTTCAAGAGATTTACCAAAAAACACTTATTCCGATACAGAACTTTCTGTCCTACTACCAAACGTATACTTTGATTTACGGCCCTTTGTATAATTTTAACACTTTTCGTATGGAAGCTGAACACTAATATTTCAAACAAATGATGAGAAATTTTAGATGTTTTAAAAATCCGTCTCGTTTCATGGCAAATCAACGTCAGCTGTATCAGTCGTTTATTATCGGAGAATCGATCGCAAAAACTGAAGAGCAAGGTGTGGTCAAGACGGTAATTTGCGCTGAATTACCATTTCAACACATTCTTCCTGCTACGTTGCTCACAATTGTAACTATATCATGGGTTAAAGTCAACGGAATTAAATATCAACCCAATAAATGTTTTGTGATGGTTGATTATGTGGGTACCCTACCACAGTTTGCCTTAGTCGTAAATATTCTGTAGTTACAGTAAAAATCTGAATTATTTTGCAGAACTATTAATATTACTGAGCATACTTTGCATTACAATGCTTATAAAATTTCGGTACAGAATGAGCACAGAATTTATTCGATTGAAGAATTTTACATTCACACTGTGTATCAAGCTCATGAAGTCGATGTAGAATACTTTATTATTTTGAAAAGAAGCGTTGGAAATATTCATTAAGTATTCACCAGCTTTTGATTGGTTGCTTATTATATTATTAACGTATTGTTCAATATAGTTTTCTCACATATTGTTACAGTTTATATTATTGCGGTATAAATGCATTAAGCTCTTACTGGTAAATTAGACTTTTCAGTTGTACTAACGAAAATTTTAAATAATAATGAAATTTTTTTCTAAATTTGATCACAAGAAATTAATTATTTTGATAAAGATCATTAACGTCACGTTCATCTTCTGCTTCGAGATTCTTGACTTTCACACAATTTTAACTTATCTAGATCACTCTACATAATTATATACTTCCTCATTTTTTATTAAAAACAGCAAAAAAAATTACAAAAATAAATAACTTTTTTTTTGGAAATAATACAATAAATCATAAACAGTTTTCCTAAAAAGGCCAACTGCCTATAGATATTTTCTTTTGGAATTTCTAATTACTTTTTTATATTTACGTAGGTAGTCTATATTTCAATTGTCTTATAATAAGTTTTTCGTTATATCATTACACGACGTCAGAAACTTTTATTTTCTACGTTAATTTCAAAGCAACACTCGTCTTAGCACAGTACTATTATTTTTTAATGAAATATGCGTTTCACAGGCTTAAAGATTTTGAAGGATGCAAAATGAATAAACGGCAAGCAGATAGCGATTGTCCCCACTTGGAATTCAAATGGCTCCCATGTATTAAGACTTTTTGTAAATCGTGTGGCGAACCACCATCGAATCTTCCAAAACCGTCAAGACTGTCTAATATTGACATTTGTCTAAAAACAACTGATTTTTTTAAAGCGAAAACGCACGCACAATTGACAGATTGAATTGACAATTGATGGTTTGAAAATTCAACTATTTTGGTAGGGAATTTGCCTCTTTGATATGAAAATTATTTTTTTTTTTGTTAAAACGAAAACTTTTGGATTGAAAATTCAACTTTTTTGTAGAAAATTCGTCTTTTGAGCTTAAAAATTCAAAAATTTTGTTCATAGTCTTTCTTTTTCTTGCTTAAAAAATGTTTTTTGAAAAATAAACATTTTTTGTTTGAATATGTGTTCAGTTTAAAATTTCTTATCTTTCAGTAGAAATTGAATCTTTTTTGGTTAAAAACGCAACGTTTTGTTTAAAAATTGAACTGTTCCGTTCAGAGAGTCAACTTTTTTGTTAAAAACTCAGCTGTTTTGTTTGAAGATTCAGATTTGTAGTTAAAAACTCATCTCTCTGAATGAAAATTGAACTATTTTGATAAAAATTAGTCTTTTTTTTTTAGATGCTTCTGGAATTTCAAATCTTAATGGGCGTTTCAATGAGCGGTATTCGTGAACGGTGGATCCGAGCATTACCAGCTCTAGTAAATTATCTGGCACCAGACAGTAAGGAAAATTATAAATCACAAAATGAAGAAACTATGGAGCATTTCAATTCTAAACAGAAGACCAAAGGAAGCAAGAAATCAAAAGGACAGCAGAATAAAAGTGAAGAGCAATGTTTTTTGGCGAGCCGAGAGATGGGCTTTTACATCTGTATGCCTTATAGTGGGGCTTGAACGTCGCCAATGCTCCAGAGGCAAAACTTGCATTCACGTTTTTAGCTGCAACTTTATTTGGGTTGAAGGCCGAAAGCAGTTATAAAAAATAAAGAACGGTTGTTAATCTCTTTGAGGAGTTACAGATCATTATTTTAATTCATGTTATCTGCGTCTATCCACATGTCATAGGGTGGGTCGAAAAAAAATTCTGCTGAATACAAAATCCCAATTTGAAGTAATGTGAAAAAAATTTTTTAGAATTTTTAAATATTCTTCAATTTCAATTTTTCTTGCGTTTTCAGAGGACGAAAAGGCATTCCATTTTTTCTCGGATTTCAACCAATTATTTTAAAAGATAAAATTATTATTCAATTCGCCCATTTTGGTAATACAGCGATTTTTATTATTCTGATTTTGTTATTAATAATAAATATTTCCATAAATTGTGACTTAAGAATTTTTCCGATAACGTGTTGGCTTTTTTAGCATATTTACAATAGAACAAAATTCATCTAATAGTTTAGTGTAATTTCCATTTAAATTCTTGCGGCTGGTCAATTTTACAGAACTATAATTATTGTTTCATTCACTGGAAAGTTTTCAATTGTTAAAATTGTTTTCTAAAAACAGGAGTAACTTAAGTAGGAATGATCTCTTGGAAAATGATTGATTACAATCCCTAGAAAGTTCGGAAGGCTTTTTTTACCATTAGGAATAAAAAAAACTTAAAACTAAAAAAAAATTGATTTTCGTTACAAATTAATTAACCGTTTTTTAGGCTAGATTTGAAATCGCAGAAACTCTCGGGGAGAAAATATGTTATTTTTAGAGGGAATCGAGCCATGCTTCTTTTTCTGATTAGCAATGAATTTGTTTCAAAAGTTATGCGTATATGAATTTTGTTCTTTTTTTTTATAAAGAACCTGATTTTTTTCTTAAAATCTCTGAACGTGAAAAAAAATAATGATAAGGCTTTAAGAAGGAAGCATTTTATCAGATTCGTGCTGACTACGCTATTGTTGACACAGGAGAATTCATTTCCCCTAAAAATGCATTATTTATTTTTCTTATTAGTGATTAAAGATATTACAAAAGAACAGAATAAATTTTTCTTATAATTCTTTTAGACGTGCAAACTCTTATCTCAACATTTTTTCGTATCTGTCATTGTTTCTGAGAAAAGTAGAAAATTTGGTTATGTGGAAAAGAATTCCCTTGGTCACAAAAGTTATTTAACCAGCTTCAAACTTACAAGATATATTCTTCGTCAAAGAAATTTTTTGTTTAAATTTGCAAAAAATATGAGCGTGGGTTTTTTCAGAAATAAAGCATAAATAAAGCATACGATTCAAATAATAATAATTTCCACTGAAAAACAACATATTTCGTTCACGAGAGATTCTGCGATTTGAAGTGTAAAACCCTGCCTAATTTGCATTTCTTTTTATATTTAATCTTGTATTATGTCTACAGTTATGTTAATATTGTAAATAAATATTTAATTAGGAGCTCGTATATTATTTCTATGAAAATTATTTATAGCTGTCAAAAATTTAAATATACAAAGTATCCTTAACTTGCGTGCATTTATTTTGTTAAATTAAGTCCGCTCAAGACGAAAATTCATCTCGATTGAAGTACTGCCTGCCATAACTCCCTCAATCTCCGCTCCAGCGATCTTACTTTAAGAACAAAAACAAAGTGCACTCTATTCAGCAAAGCATGCGGACTTCAAGTTTTCGGGCTCATGCTGACTTTCCGCCGTCGCGTTCTTCTTTTGATCACACCTTAAATTCCGTCGCTATATAAGCGGACTTTAAGGTTTTATTTTCACTATTTATGATCGTGTACGGATTGGAAAGTATTAAATATTAGGCATGCATCGGTTTTCGCTTTACTTGCACGAAAAAAAACGATATAGCTGAGAGAACAATATTTTTGTTCTCAGAACTGGAAAGTATAATTCTTGCACTAACACTACCGAATGTTCCTCACAACTGTACCAGTATGGGCGTATCATCTATACTAGTACTTCTAAACGTCATATTGCTCCACGAAGGATACAAGTTCTTTGACGTTACAATGCTTGATATGAACATTCTTTCAAAAGTTATGGCGGTACAAATTAAAAGTCTACGCGCACAAATACCCAAACATTCGCGGAATGCTGTTTCTCTGGTTCAGAAGGTCTCAAAACGTAGAGATTTGACGAAAAAGATACGATACAAAGATGTGTCCCGAATCAGTTCATAAGTTCAAAGAATCGAACTCTTTTAATCAAATATATATTTCTTTGAACGACTAATCACATTTCAACGAATCTAGGTCTTTTGCATTAAGGAAATCATTTTTAAAGTATTTCCAAATGTTCAATTCCCAGTGGAGTGAATTAAGAGTAGGATATTTTTTTCAAAAAATAATTTGAAGAAAATCATTTTCTTAAATGTTAGAAATATGTATTTTAATGAAAAAAATACAGCCAAAGAATTCAGTTTTTTAGATAAACAAAAGATATATGCCTGGTTTCGAGGGGCTACCCCCTGAGAAATTTCAGATTGCTGCGTCGGAAATCTTAGAAGAACTCTTGACGGAAATCTGAGAAATCTTTTGCCAAGTATGGGGCATCCTGACACCGTTTGAAGTACCCTTCGGTTCGTTTTGGATTAATTCGGGTCTATTCGATTCGACAATTGGTTGAGCGTGTGAGGTGTGTACCCTGTATCTGTCATCGATCGACATGATCTGTTTACCGAAACTTGTAACAGTGGCACGTGTTTATTAATTTTTTGAAGATAATATAACAGTGACTATCAATTTGATTTGTATTATTGTTTTTTGTTGTAATGTTATAGTAAAATAAAATTGTAAATAGTACTTTGATATTTAGAAAACAGATGAATTTATTATTTAAAAAACAAATTGAAAAGGTATTTTTGAAAAATAGATTGACATTTTATATATTTCACACTATATTATATAAGCTTTAAAGTCCAATGCAATACACGGAGAAAAAAGTACTCTTGGATCAAAAGTACCGGTGCTTCTGAATTCCGCATTATTAATAAAATAGTGTATATCAATAATCCAATAAATTTTGCTTTGAGTGAAATAATTCGAGTTTTTTAATCAAAAGTTCAGTACTATAGATTAAAATATTGAGAATTATATTAAGCTCAAGCGTGTAAAGTTAATAAAAAGAAACGCACATTTATATCGAAAATTTTTGTTGTTAAACATACTTTTGAATTAAGAAATGATCTTTTTAGCATCTAGAGAATATTATTTCCGCAAAAAAAGATACTTTCGATTTGATAGTATCTACTGTAGTTACAATGAGTGGCGCTTTCGAATACGGTCAAAAGTATACACTATCAGATATACAGCATCTGTGAGAGAAACAAAGAAAAATAAATTTTGAGTCATCTATATATTCTGTTATCAGATCAAGATATGTATTTTTTTGTAATGTAAAAGATTTTAATGTGAAGAAAAATCTTGTTGTATGAAACATAAATCCAAAGTTTCAAAAAATTGCGTAACTGTCTGTAAGGCATAGTAAAATTGAACCAGAAGTATTAAACCTCTCCAATCTATAAAATATTTTTTATGATTAACGATCGTATAAAAATTGTTTAAATTAATAGATTTTCGAATTTTCCAAAAAATGTTGAACACCATCGAACTAAACTGGAAATATATACAAAAAACACTGAAACAAATTTCTATCCGATGTGATTGGTGTATTATAATTTGTTTCAAAGTTTGAACATGGCAATTTGTCAGCGGTTCTCCTTTTCAGGGAACCGCTGATGCATTTTTTTTTATTGGGAGACTAATTGACCACTCCCGTTTCCATAGCCTCATTCTCCATAGCCTCATTCACACCTTTAGCTTCCGGAAGTGGTGGGGGCACAGCCGCCGCCTGATTAAGTCTTGCCGGAGAGACAGATTGGGATGAAAGGGTTATGCTAGACTCGTTAGGACCCAGCCCTTTCCCCCCTTCGCCAACTCGCTTTCTCTTTCACCTTTTGGTCATTTTGCGTGTTCCATTTTGGTTCCCATAAGTAGCAAGGGAAATAAAAGACCCGCCCCTACTGAGCCCCGCATGCAAGGGTCAGGCTACCGTGACTGGGCTAACCAACGACCTACTTTCTAGTCAGGTACCTGCGATCTTGGGCAGGCCATCCTTTTTTTCATGGGTCCTTTGTTGAAAAATGGGAACGAATTTGAGATTAAAAAAACTCTTAATTTTGCAGTCAGTGATTTGAAAGTAATATATTTGGAATCTGCGAATTTTTCCGATTCCAAAGACATTTAATTTGTCTATAAAGGTTCAAAATTTCAGAAGTATTTAGTATTAAATTGAATATTAAGCTGAACATTCTTGATATTAAACTCCGTCAAATATTCAACTTTTTTAGGCAAGTAATATATCATCGGAATCGACAAAATTCGTAGATGCTGATTATGCTATTTTCAAATCGCTAGCTGAAAAATTAAAAGTTTTTAAAGTTCCTTACTTTGACATGCCTGTAGACAAAATACCCCTCCTGGAGTAAGCCCACGCACACTGAGGTCCATGAATATACCGAAAAGTAGTAGAAAAAATTAAGCAGGGGTTGGCCTGACCATACCTGAAAACTGAGCAAAAAGTTTGCCGACCACTGGCTTAGGAGGGTGATCACATTGAGCGAGAACGTCAATGAATATCCGTTCGCAGGCCACCATACCAACGAAGGGCTGTTTCTTGGTCGCTGTACGGGCCGCAGGTCATTCCCGTGCCGATTCCAGAAATTGGATATCGGTCCGGGAGAGACCTCGAGCCAGGGATCCAGTAGGCCCGGTTTAACTGGGCACGTTCACCCTTCTATCATATTACAATCATGCATACCAGTAGAGTACGTTTATAGGGGTCCTTCTCAAAGTACCCAGGAGGGCCCATTTATCGGGATCCTCTCATCCATATCCATAGGCATGCAGGCCGAGGTCCGTTTAACCTCCATGTCTAACACGCTCAAGCCACCCCACCAGCTACAAGGTCTTACAGCCCCTAGGGGAGGTAAAACAAAATAAAAAAGTATAGTTTTTCATCAATAAGATATAATAATTATGATAGTATTATTCATTGTAATTGAACTAAATATTAACATAAAGCAACATAAAAATAAATATAATAAATATAATAAATATATAAAAATAAAATATAAAAATACTAATATTTATGTAAGAATTTAATAAAGAAATAATATTATTTATTTTATACAAGTAATTATTGAATAACTAATCAGAGTAAATATTTAAGTCAAAACTTAAAATAAAATTGAATAAAATAAATGGAGTATATTCTACTATTTAGCTTGAAAGGATGCCAAATATAAATTTTGCAAATTTTTTAAAATTATCTAACATTCTCTATTTCTAATCAGTAATTACGTTTTGCAATTATTAATTTAGATACAAGTTTTAATGTAGAATATTGTTATAGAAAAAATAACTCACATTTATTAATTTACTATTTAACTCTCATTTCCAGAAAGGATTTTTTATATCTACAAGTTTTCACTATAATTAAATTCTTTTTGAAATTTACATTGAAGTTATTATACATTTTTATACTTACATTAAAAAAGAGTAAAGTTTAAAAAAATTACCAAGATGCAAGCTTTTAAAATTTCAGTTTCTTGAGAAAAAATGTCTAACACAAAATACCTTAAAAGTTCGAAAAATATATTTTTTTTTTATATTTATTAAATTTTAAATGATATAATTACGTTTAAAAATATATTTATTGTTTTTAATATATTTGTGGGTTATGATCTTCGTAAAGACATTTGAAACATAACGTTTTTCGACAAAATAAATAACGATTATGCAAATAATTGAATCGAAGAGTGTCTGCACGATAGTTATTTCCGAATAATTTTATTATTTTCGAGGAAAAAATTGATCTTCGGGGGCATTACAAATTATTATTTGATATATTTACAATGTGAAAAATAGAAAAAAAAGTTCTTAAATAAAAGATTTGAACGAGCAACAGCCTGATCGTTAGATACGGCATTTACCACTAGAGCAGTGACGCAGGTTGAAAAGAGTAGCGCGTGATTCTGTAGAAATTTTGCAACCTCGGCGACCGTGATTTTCATACGCTCACAATTTTTAAACGAGACCTACTTACAAAGAAGCCGGGACACGTGTCTAATTAATAAAAAGAGATATTTTCGATTCCAATCGTATACAAAACGTATATTTATACACGATTATAAGCCGAAATATCTCTTTTTATCAAAATGAATAATCGTGAAAGCATTACATCTATTACGTGTCGAATTATTTTTGACATTCTCAGCGTAGCGTCGTAGCTTTAGGGATGAGGTGTGCGATTTGGAGCCAACGGTGCGTGCGTTAGATTCTCGGCCATTGTGGATATTTTAATAAAGTGCGTTTCTCATTAGTTATAAGTAAAATGCGTCTTCCGTAATCAAAGCTCGCAATATTTTAGTTTAGGATAATGTATGGAGAATATAGTTAAGAATTAATGTCAATAAAAATAGATTAAACGGAGAAGCATGGGTCAGATGTTAAAGAAGGTGTAAATTCTTTAGATTGTAACTTCTGGAAAACAAATGTATTTCGCCTTTTTATCCATTTTTTTTAATCAGAAATTTCTGTTAATAGATTATGACAGTGTACTATTCTTAATATAAAATCTCTAAACGATATTGTCGAATTCGATTGTCACAATACTCGATTTCATTACTATATGCGTCTGACATGAGGCGTCAGTGGGTTCGATAGAATTGGGAAATATTGAAAAAATGGTCACGATTGTTCTTTCTTTGATAGCTACACGCGTGCAACAGAGGCATCCGTGAGCCACCGTGAGTTGGACAGTAATGGAACGATACACATGTTTTCTTGAAGTTAATGATCCCGACGGAGCTGTCTTGATCTGCGCTTGCTTGGATTTGAGTGATGTTCATTGGGTACGGTGCCCGTCTGTACTTAATTTTTAAATACGTACGCGAACTAGAGCCAATGAGCGCCGCATAGTTCAAGTACGCGCAAGTATTTATGGATCCATGTTGGGAATAATAATCAAATTGAAATTAAAATTCGATAATACGAATCAACGCTTCTCCTTCACCACCACCTTGCCACCCGTACCACCGCAATGCAGGGACTCTGCTTGTTATTTATAATCGAATTCTTATTTCAATTTGAGCCTCCCCGCTTGTTATTTATGATATTATTTTCAGTTCAATTTCGGATATGATGTTTTAGAGTCTTCAAGCATTTAAGCGAGCTATCTGTACAATTAAATATATCTACCTGAGTGCCTGCGGAGAATTTCTCAGAGATTCTCAGAGCCTTGAGAATCTTTAGCATATACTCTGAGATTTCTTTCGGTAGGGTTAGTATATTTTTATTACAAGTTAATATTTATGATGTTATTTGTTATTAATATACACATTAACATTGAGTAATATTCTTATGAAGCATGGCATTTACTATAAATTTGTTATCGAAGTCCATTGCTGGTGTAAAATGCGATGACAACTTTTTGAGATTTTGAGGTTAGGAACTAATTTTGAAATACAAGAGCGAACTGCTCTTGTTTATATGCGAGTAATAACTAAAACATTAACTTATAACTAAAAATATACCAATGTTACATTACCTTTACTCAATATCAGAAAAGTACCATTAAACGCTTTGCACTTAACCTTCACCACAAAACAGCTGCATAAAATATATAGGCTTCCAATGTTTTATGTGCTTTTAAATAATATATGGTTTAATAAATGTGGGATTGAATGAATTATGTTTAGTTTTATGGATCGATTGGGTCTTCATATCTTCCGACAATTTTGCCAAATACTTAATCTTTATTTTATAAAAACACAATTTAAAAACCTCCAACAACAGATACATACTATAGGGATGTATGGGCACTTTCATTATCACCCAATGGTTGGCGAAAAATTAGTTTTTGACAAACTAAAAAGGAACTTCCAACAAATTAGGTGAATTCTGAATCATAGGGATTAATTTTCAAGGGAGAAGTTTTATATTCTTAACAAAAAACACAAATTTTCAACAAAATACGGGAATTTTCAAACAAATAATTCTGCTTCTTTATTTATAATGTGATCCCTGAGCGTTAAAATCACTTCCATTCCTCACAATCTTTCCGCTTATATCTATATTTCTTTAAATCTTATCCTTTCCACATATACAATTATTTACAACTATTTACATAAGTCTTATATCTAGTTCCTTATCTCTATTTCTTGCGATAGCGCAATTTAGGACTTATTAGCAAACGAGTGAGCGAGCGAACGAAAGCGAGAGAATAAGCGAGAGAGAGAGAGAGAGCATGAGAACGCAAACACATCTTAGCCTACTTAACTTTTACCTTACCATTAGTTACAATCTTTACGCTTCTAATCGAAGCGACTTGCGTTTTCTTTCACTTTTTCATACCTCCATTTGCCTTTTTTCCACATGCATTCTTTCATTCTCTCTCATTCGATCCTCTAGAACTCTTCAACTCCTTCATAAATTCTTCTCCTAATTCATCCTCCCCTAGAATCTTAACCACATTTCTTGCCAGCTTCCTTTATCATTCTATTCCTCTCCTACATCCTTCCCATACATGCTTCATTGTTTCCTCCTGTCATTCACATATTCTACACTTTCTGTTCTCTTCTTTTTCCCAGTATATCCCCTCCCGTACCTCGTTTCCCAATCTAAATCTTGCTATTCTGGTTCACCCTCTCTCTCCTCATCCCTTTTATAAATACTTCGGCACTCCTTCCTTTTTTATTATCTTCTACCATTTATTGCATTTTAATTCCTCAATCATCCCCCATCTTTCTATTAATTATCTTATCCTCTCCCTTTTTTCCAATTCCTCATAGTTTACTCCATTCCCGTCTTCTCCTTCTATTTCTATTTCCTGCTCTAATAATTAACTTATCCCTTTGCGCCATATACATATCTCTGCGCCATAACCTAATACCGGCTATACCAGCGTATCAAATAACCACATTTTCCTTCTCCAATTTTTTAAAACTTTCTTTTTCCTATTTCCCATATCTGTTCCATTGCCCCTGCTGCTTTTTTTATCCTTTCTCTTATATGAGCTGTATGATCTCCATTCGTTTACAAGATATATCCCAAATATTTATACTCTTTTACTTCTTCTAACTTTATTCCCTTCCATCTACCTGTCCATTTTTCTTTCTTCCCGCTCCTTTTCTAAACCTCATTATCTTTGTCTTTTCTACATTTACATTCAGCTTTTTCCCATCTAAGTATTTCTCTAATCCTGTAATTAACCCCGCCATCCCTCCTTCATCCTCTGCCATCAACACTATGTCGTTCAAACAAATAATTCGATTTTTAATTTAAAAAAGATCAAGTTTCAATAAAAAATATCAAATTTTACACAAAAATGGAATAATTCAGTTTTAGTATATAAAAGTTAATATTCATTCAAAAAAATGAAATTTTGACAGGTTATATAAACTTTTAACCAAAAAGGCGAATTTGACAGCAAATATTCAAAGTTTTTACAAAAAAGATAAATTTTTAATCACGAAGATTAATTTGCTATTTAAAAAAATCTTTTTTGACATATAATAGAATTTTCACGGAATTAATTTTCAATCCAAGTACAATAATATATAAAGTATTTAAAGTGTGATAGAATTCACTTAAAATTAGGCAGGTTCTACACATTATATAGCAGAATCTCTCAGAGATTAACATTTTTTATAGTAAATTATGGAAGAAGTTTTTTTCTGATGTAAGACAAAAAATCGAATTTGAACATCTATATTAAGAATAATAAAAAACAGATTAGTTTTTCACCCATAAGATAATTTTTAGATAAAAATATGAAGTTTCAATAAAAAATATCACATTTTAAACAAAAATAGAATAATAAATAAGTTTTTAGTTTATTAATTTCTACAAAATTAATTAATTAATTAATTTTCTACAAAAAAAAACGAATTTTCGACTAAAAAAATTAGTTTTCAATTATAAATGTACTTTTTCATCCTGAAATTGTGCAGTTAAATTTTTAATAAAATAGTTGATTCCTCAATCAAAAAGATCAATTTTCAAACCAATATTGGAGTTTTTAACCAAGAAAGAAAATTTTTTAATTTAAAATATGAATATATATGCATAGAACCAGAAATAGGAATATTCATTTTTAGTTAAAAGGATTAATATTTTACAACAAACAATTAAATTTTCAACAAATCAGTTGAAATTTGTTAAAATAGATGAATTTGATAAAACATAGTTGAAGTTTCAAACAAACATATGTATTTTCGACCAAGAAGATTAGTTTTATATAAAAAAAGACGATCTTTGATACAAATAATTGATTTTTTAAGACAAAAATATCAATTTTTAATTCAAAATTTCAATATTTCACAGAAAATGGGATAGTTAAATTTTTAGTTGAAGATTCTAATTTGAAAAATAAGGAATGTGCAACTTAATAGTTTAGTTCTTAATCACAAAGATAAATTTTCTATCAAAAATGGTATAATCGACTTTTCTCTTGAATAAATTTTTTACCAAAAAAGGAATTTTTCACATAATAATAAAGTCCTCGAAAAAAGATAAAATTTAAATTAAGAATTTTATTTTTCTACCAAGAATGACGAATTTTCAACAAAATTCTGAATTTCTAAATACTGTATCAAAACAGATCAATTTGCTTCCAAATAGTTCAATATTTAACGAAAAAAGGTCGATTTGAAATCAAAAGGATTAATATTTTATCAAACCAGAAAAATTAAAAAAATGTAATTCTTCAGTAAAAAAGGTCAATTTTCAATTTAAAATAGTAGAATCGAAATTTCTCGTAAAGAAATGGGTTTTTGACAAACTGAAAAGGAATTTTTTAAATAACTGATTCTTTAATAAAACAGATGAAGCTTCAATTATGAACTTAATATTCAATGAAAAATGGGATAGTTTTGTTTTTAGTTAAAAAAATAATTTTTAACTTAAAGAAGTACAATTTTTAAAAAATAGCTGAGTTCTCTGCCAACACAAATTGCAATTAAAAGTATCAATAAATTTTTAACCAATAACGGAAAGTTAAATTTTCACTTCAATAAATTAATTTAAAAAAAAAAAGAATTGTCAGAATAATTTTAAAATCCTAAATCAGCAAGAAGAATGTTCAAACAGGAAGATTAATTTTCTACTAAAAAAGACCAATTTTTAACAAAATCCATGAATTTTTAAACCATTCGTTAGATTTTTAACTAAAAAAGATTGCACTTTAATTTAAAAAATTAATTTTCTACCAAAATTGTCATAATTGAATTTTCTGTTAAAAAAATTAATTAAAAAAAAAACAGTGTTATAAAAATTATTTCAAAGGAGATAGAATCCATTTAAAATAGACAGATTCTGCACTTCAAGTCGCTGAATCGATCAGGAAGGGAATTATGTCGATTTTAGATTAATTTTTAAGAGAACTATTTGTTCGTTATAAAACAAATTTTATGTTCAAAATATTAATTTTTAACCAATAAGATTAATGTTTTACAAAAAGACAAATTTTCAACCAATTACTTGATTTTTAAACTATAACGGAACAGTTTTTAAAAAAAATTTTGTTCAAAATGTTCAACAATTTAGTTGAATTTTTTTTACTAATATTGTTTCTTGGTTAAAAATTCATCTCTTTTAGTAGAAACTGAATTTTCTAGCTGAACATGGACACAATAAAAATGTATCCCTTTTAGTTGAAAATTCAACTATTTTTTTTTTAATTTGTCTTTTTGGATTGAAAACTCAACAATTTTGTAGATATTTTTCTTTTTTATTTGTTCTTTGTAGAGCTTTGCGCTCGATAATATATGCATATATGCATATATGCATATATATATCTACAACTGTAATTCGGTAGTTGTGAATTGTCTTTTGTTAAGACTCCTTTGTCGAGGACTTTACTATTTTGTTTAAAATTTGTCTTTTTTGTTTTCATTCGACGACTTGGTTAAATGTTAAACTAATTAAGTAAAAATGGATATTTTTTGGGTTGAAGATTCATAATTTTAGTTGAAAATTTAATTCTTTTGTTGAAAATTTTTTCTTTCTTTGGTTGAAAATTAATCTTTTTTGCCGAACCTTTTTCTAATTGTTTTAAGGTTGAACAACCTTTTACAAATTAATTTGTTGGTCGAAGACTCACGATTTTAATAAAAAATTTATCTCTGGTTAAAAATTTAAAAATTTTCTTGAAATGCATTTTTTGGTTCAATTCAGCTGTTGTTGTTTTAAAATAATCATATTTTTTAGTTTTTGGTTGCAAATTTATCTAATTTTTTAAAAGTATAACCATTTTGTTAAAAACTTATGTTTTTGAACGAAAAAGTAACTATTGGTTGCAATTTCGTTAATTTTTTTAAACTGAAAATTAAGCTTTTTCATTTTCAGTGTAAACCAGAGTTTTTAACCAGAGTTGAATTATCGAGTAAGTATGTAAATTTTCAACAAATTAGTTTAATTTTTAACCTGAAAATATGGATTTTCGATAGAAAATGTAATATTTGATACTTCAACGAATGCAGATGCTGCCAAGAGATGCATTGTAAAAATAAGGAAACGAATTTTCAATCATAAAGATTAAATTTCTATAAGAGATTCGAATTTCAACCAAAAGTAGCAAAGTTACTTTTTTACACAAAAAATTAATTTATTTCCGAAAAAAACAGAATTTTCAAAAAAATAGTAAACTTATCAACCAAAGAGATGAATTTTAAATTAAAATTAGGAATTTTTCAACTAGAAAGACGAATTTTAAACAAATAAAGAATTGCCAGTTAGGAAATAAAAAAATTTGTCCCGCTTCTTAAACTTTTAAGTCAAAAGACTTTTTTTTTTGTAAAACGGTTATGACACCTTTACCCTCCACATATCACCAAAAACCACATTTTTTACAACACCTTCACCCCATATAATAAGTTTTCAAGTATTTATTTGTTGAAAGTGTTATTTTTAATACAAAATTTCATCAATTTCAGTGTATTTTGAAATATAATAATTATTAGTTTAATTTTGAACAAAATATTTATGTTTTTCATAATCTTTAATCTGAAAAGTGCAGGGGAAAGTGGGAGACTTAACTAAGCCCGATATTCGACAGTTGGCAGAAATTTGCGTTCAATAATATAATTTTTTTCAAATTTGTAAGGATTTATCTACTCTTGTAATCAAAATTCGTGCAGTAATCATATATCGCGTTATTTATGACATCAAACGCATGAACTAATAATATTGGGGAGACTTAACCAAGATTGTTGTGTAAAAATGCAAAGTTCATTATTTAAAGAATATGATGATCATCAACGTAAGTTACAAAATTGTAACAAATGCTATTCATCAATATTAGGTGTAAATTAATTTTTAATAAAAAAGCTCATTTGCAATAAAGTAGTTCAATTTCATTTTCTAACAAAAAAAATAAAATTCGTTGAAATCCTATTATTAAATATTAATTACAGTTTCAGATAAAGAACTCATTCCTTGGTGTCTCCTATTATTTTATACTAATATTTTGTAACATTCATTAAATATGTATAATATAGAAAAGATAGGCTTTTGATTTATTCTTTTTCATAAAAAGATAAATAGACTCGCGCCGTGGCGCGCGCAAGACTGCTATACTGTTAAACTTTTCTACTGTTGCAACGATAGCATTGCACTTTAGAATTGAGAACATGATGCTATCAATTTATAGGACATATCGTTTGCTTCAAATTTCACTGCAGTTCACTTTATAATATTCTACTATTAGGTCCAGGACACCTTTAATTAAGCCTAATCAATTTTTAAATAATTTAATAATATTTTATTTGAATCAAGTAAATTAGAAAAAATAGTGTGCTTTTGAATTGATTATATACATGCATTTGACCGAGCTCGAAAGCACCGTTTGATGCTTCAAACCAATATTTCATTGATTCGGAAGTATTTTTTTCTCAGCGTAATACTCTAACAAGCATTTTGATTAGCGTAAGTTATTGAATTCATATATCGCTCCTAATTTTCAGTATATTTTAAATAAAGAACACAACTAAAGTGCTAAACCTTTGCTTCAATACTTCTTATCTTAACGGAAGCAAAAGTATTTTTTGTCACATATACCTAACCTAAACACGTAAAATAATCTTTTTAACATAGGAGTAGAAAATTGTAGGTGTCGAGGTGGAAACTAAAATGGCTGTATATAAAAAATATAACGTGTTTTCAGAAAATCTGAATTCTTATCTTGTTCTGATATTAATTAAAAATAAGAATATTCAAATAACGCAATTAAAAATTTTGCGAATCTGTCAATGTTATTGGTAACCGGAATTAGAACAAACCCTTTATCACTAACCTTATTATAGTAATATAATATTAAAATAAATTTTCACTTGAAGTATATAAAGTTTACACAGTAATCTAAATTTTATGTAAGATTTGGAAGGGATGAATCT
Source organism: Belonocnema kinseyi (assembly GCF_010883055.1). Lineage (NCBI taxonomy): Eukaryota > Metazoa > Arthropoda > Insecta > Hymenoptera > Cynipidae > Belonocnema > Belonocnema kinseyi. Next base: position 131,197,374 of record NC_046660.1, read on the forward strand.
GTTGAAAATCTCCATTGAAACGCAGACTGATTTTCTATAGTACCTTGCAATGAAAGATGTGCAGAGTGCAGAAGTAAAGGAAACGAAAGTTTTGGAGAGCAAGAAACATCAGCGCGCTTTTGGAATACTTTGTATTTAGATCTTGGTACTATAATTCCATCATATGTAAAAAGCATACTTGCCCTCCATTAATACGATACCCCGTCTTTTTTCATAATATCACAGATTCTGTAATTAATTGAATGGAAAATTTAGTTTCAAATGAGTTATCTTCTCTCTTGCAAGAAAAAGAATATCAATTATTATTATGGAATATGTGAAAAAAGACCACAAACTTTCCCATTTTAGTTAAGTATTTTAAAACCACGAAAATGGTTTACTGGAAGAGATAAAAGAAAGAGCTTTCTGTAAATCTCGAGGCAAATCTCACAGCTGCTGAAGAAGGTCGAGCAGACCAAGCAAACATTGTTGAAGTCTGTTGTTGAAGTTGAAGTCTCGGATATGGTTGACCTCGTTCACTTAATCAGCTCGAATCACGTGTCCTGTGTACGACCAAGTGATGACATATTTCAACAAAAACCTCCAGAATAATGGCCTTGGTAAATGGACACCCAAAGACTAAAAAAGTTTTCATGGAACGACAAATAAAATTAAACCCTTTTCAAAATCCTCTCCAAAAATTGAGACATGATAGTCACAAATTTCAGGAGGATTTAAGCAAAATTACAGGGAAAACACAACTGCGAAAATGCTGTGTACATTGAACAGCAGCCTACCGATCGTCAATCGAAAACTCGTACAAACGAAAATTTACATCAAGAACAAGGCGGAACTTTGACGATGAATAATGGTTTTTCAGATATTGTTAATTCATGTGAACCATAGATAAATCGAGTTCAACATTCTCCACCCGAATTATGAATCGTGTTCAGTATGACTTAAGAACTAACTAGCTAGTCGGTTTTTTGTTCCCATTAAATTCAAATGGCATGACTAAGACGATTTCTTTCCTTGCGACTTCTACAAAAGTAATAGAAAATCATTTTATTAATAACAAACCAGCTTCGATTCTGTATGCATTAAAGGCGCAGCCTTTACTGAAGAATATTCCTCTTTCATGTCTATGCTTATATGGGACGGATAAAAGTTTCAAGTGAGGATGTAAGAAACCGTTGGAAATTCATCATTCAGTGTTTAATAAATAATTTAATAGCCGTCATTGGCATATCTGACGAAAGAGACAGTCGCTTATTAAGAGCCATGTCAATTGAAAGCTGTTTGGGGATGAATGATGCTGAATTGTTAACAATAAACTATTTTGACGTGCAGTTTCTAGGATTTCACGCGAAAACGGCACCATATTTTATATGCACTCAGGACACTGTCCATATTTGAAGAAAGTTGAGGACGCGATTTTTGAAGGATTCTTCTTTTCTGCCAATGAGGGATTATGTCATTTTTTTCACGCACATCAAGATGTTGATGAACATCGTTTCTAAAGAAAAGCATCAACTTAATGTAAAGGATGTGTTTAATGCCGATAAAATGAATGTTCAATTTCGTTAAACTGTGCGATTTAAAAACCTGGGCTTCATTAGAAAAACATGTTCCTGCAAACGAGAGTACACGGTCATATTTACAACTAATGTTCTAAACTTTAGCTTTATACCTTTTAGAAGGAATCAGCGTTCAACAACGGATTTCCTACGTCTGGTACTTAGTGTTCTTTTTACGAATGTGGCGCGAATGGTTGCCAACAATAGAGAACTACGTAGTGACTGACAATTTCATAACCCGAAATTATTACGTTTGCATTGAACTTAATGCCCGCAGTTTAATAAATGCATTTGTGTACCGCAGAGAGAACTAACTACCCGATTTTTTTTACCATTGTTGTTTGGTAGCCAAGACTACGAAAGCTTTTTCCTTCAACTGAGATCCATGACGTCTACCTACTGTACGACGGTAAATTTTACCATTTTTGAAAGTATTTACAGAGTTTCGCGTATTCAGCTTCAGTCTGATATTTCAATGAAGAAATTTTCTGATGGTGAGAGATTAAGTTTTCCCCGAATGAACCAATCAAACGCTTGATTTCAATCTCAGAAAATAGCTTCTAAGAATTTGATCTCCAGTAACAACACTGCTTCTCCAAGTAACTTAGAAATTATGCACGTAATGAACAGAGCAAAGGAAAACGCATACCATTTAGTGCAGGCAATTGGTATCGAACTTCATATAAACGTTGCAGAAAAAATGGATTTTCAATGCATTTTTTCAGAAACTGAGCCCGATGCTGTAGAAAGCGAACGTCAGGATGAAGAATTAGAATTTGAAGTGGGGCGTCATGTTAACGAAGAAATTTCAATATGTGATCCATTTTTAGACACTTATGCTAATCCGTTGCAAGATCTAACATTATTATCAGCAGTACAGGGATAGTTACAACTAAAAGATTATAGATACTTCGTAACAGTATTGAATGAGACAAGCCCATTTACACCAGTCAAGGATTTTGCTGGAAAGGAAACTGTTGTAAGGAAGTCGTCCATCTGCTGGCTGTTAACTCAATCTACGGGTGAATTAAGTAGTAGACTGGCGCGAAAAACCAACATTGTGCGTCCAGGAAACGCCTGGGTGCGGAAAAGTGGCCCAGTCCAATCCGAAACTCAGCGCACTTTGAAATTTTGAAATCGGGTAATATATTCAGTCTGTTCTTTGAGGGTGAAATCTCGAAATTTCACTAAAAAACACTAAAATTTAAGGTTTTGCAAAAAGGTGCTTAAAATCGATACCGATGCCTTCCAAGGGTGACTTTACGATGAAAAGTTATCAGAGGGTACTTAGAGGTCCGTATCGAGTCGCCAAAATCACCCCATGTCAATCCTCATGGAGGGGAAAATGGCTCAAAATTGCGTATTTTCGAGTAAAACGCTTAAATAATTGTGCGGTCCCTGGGTCATGTCTGTCTACGAGCACACGAGCGTCTGTGCCACCTATACACTGAAGTAGGACCCCCCGGTCGCCGGTCTCCTCCCCTCCTTCTCCCCTCCCTCTGGTCGAGCGTTGTCGAGACTTGTCAGAACCTGTCAATGGCTCGTACTGTCGGCTCACGCCTAATGTTCGTTCACTCGCAGGTGCTAGTTGACGTTGTCGTTACAGTTTCTTCTTCTCATTATGTATGAGAAGCATGTCGAAATTCGCAAAGAGAAACTTTGTGCAGTGCCCTATATTTGTTTCTCCAAAAGATTTTGGTCCCAACGTTTTGCCAACGAGGGCTGACGTTCTGCGATGTTGTCAGGAGGTTCGAAGGCAAAAGGGCTGTCTTTCAGAAAAAGTCAAGGAGCCTTCGTTCGGAGACATTGCCGACGAAGTACGTTCCTAACTAATAGTTATTTGGAAATCTGCTTCTATCCCAACGGTCTCAGAGCAGCGCATTAAGGAATGTCTCACAAATCTTCATAAAAAATACACTACGTTGAAAAATTCATTGAAGAGTAAAACAACTTCTCAAAGTAATAAGGATGAGAAAATGGCCGCCTTCAAAGAGTACTGCTCTGAATTATTTAACATAGCCGCTTGTAAGTTCGTTGACTTGTCTACTAGACAAGTGAGACATTAAGGAATGTTTCACAAATCTTCATAAAAAATACACTACTTTGAAAAATTCATTGAAGAGTAAAACAACTTCTCAAAGTAATAAGAATGAGAAAATCGCCGCCTTCAAAGAGTACTGCTCTGAATTATGTCAATTTGTGACAACTCAACATGCATGGAGAAAAATAAGTAAAGTGAAGACTGCGCCTTCTGCAACTACATTGTATCATTTGTATGAAATATTTTCATCAGGTGAGGCACTTACTAACTTGGATTAGTAAATGCCTTACCTGATGAAAATATTTCATACAAATGATACAATGTAGTCGCAGAAGGCGACGTTTTCACTTTATTTATTTTTCTCCATGGACGTTGAGTTTTCACATTTGACTTGTTTTGTTAAATGTAAATTTCAACAATCTGAGAGCGTACGCGTGGAGTGTACTGCTCCATGGCAGAAATCTCATGAGGGTGATGCTTCAAACGCGCTACGTCATTACTCGATCTGCCATCTCTGTCAAAAGGTACAGTGTTGCCACATCTTTTCTTCGAATATGGCCAAGCCTGTACTAGATCCAAAAATTTGTTTCAGTCAATTTGTAAATACTCGAGGTTTTCTGCAATGAATATAAGTTTCAGTATTTATTGATAATAAGAATATTGAAAAAAAGACAGGGGAAAGTATGCGGAAAGATATTTGTTTCCAAGTGTTTATCCCCTCAAATAATTATATAGAAATCGCAATAATATTTGAGTGAGAAACATGTAGTTATTTATTGAACAGATATGTAATTACACAAAGATTATTTAAAAACGAAATACTTTATGTAAATTACTACAGCGAGTATCAGTATAATTATTATATAATGATGAGATTATTTACAAAAGACTGAACAAGTAAGGTAACAATTATTTATGTCCAAGTTTTCATCCAGTGCGAAAATGAAATAAGAATTGTAACTATAAGTTGAGCTAGTAACATGTAGTTATTTATAAAGCAGATTTGTATTTCATTTTATATTTTCATTTACAAGTTTATTGGATATACACTTTGTATACTAGATTTTCAAAAGATGTCCCTTGCTGTGCTTAATTCTTCTAGAGTACCAAAAAAGAGAAGCATACTGTCAAACAGCGTGTTTTGAATGTTTTATTACAAATATAAAAATCTTTATAAAACCGAAAAAATTGTATTTTTTATCCCCGCTGCATATCCAATTTGTTTCTGCGGCTCGACCTGCAATGGATTTTAAAATCTGACTTTTTATTATATATTATTCTTATATTTTCATTTTTTTATATTTATGGTTTTATATTTACTTGACGCTTATAGTTTATTTTATTATATTTATATTCTATATGAATTATATTATTTTATATTTTTTATATTTACATTTATTCAAATATAAAAAAAGTAATACAGTTTTAATAATTAATAATATTTAAAAAATATATATGGGGCATCATTGCTGAACTGCCCCAACTTTAAAAGTCATTTCTTCCGATTGCCTCCAAATTTTCAAAGTTTGTTTGTCTATATAATAGGAGTATACCCACTAATTTATAGACTTTTACTACCAACTCTCCTCGAACTGCAGGGGGTGAAATCTGCATCCCCCGGGCAAAATGGGTATTTTCAAATACTCATAACTTCTTTTCTACAAATGACAAATGAATGCTGTTTGGCATTTTAGGACTGAAAATAGTTATGTAGTTATGCAAAGATATCCGAATAAAACCCTTCTTCGCGCGCTCGGAAAAGTTGGCCAGTCCTGCCGGGGACTTGGTTGTATGCATGAATCTCCAGCGAAGCTAAACTGAATTCATCATAATTTATTTATTTCGGCTTTTTTTCGCGCATTGTTTGCTTGTCTGAACTTGAGGCTATGTAATCTTCTTTAGAACTGAAAAGAATGAATGTTACCTTTAAATGATTCTTAGCCCATTCAAATAACTCCATCGCAGTTAGGATTGGATTCTGTGCTGAGCACTGCAAGCTAGCTCTTGCCGCAAGTCTTTTTAAATTTCCACGAATCCTGTCACCTGGACCTTTTCCGTGTACAGTTGTCTGGAAATGTGTTTCTGCAGCAATTCCAATATCTTTTTTGTAATTTAAAATATTTATGAAGGCATATTTGTTTTTAATGTGCTGCACAGCTTCATCTGTCACATAATAAATTGTGTTAAACAACGCTGAATTTCTTCTTGAGGTACTCGTTGATAAGCTTTTGAAATGTGTAAGCAGCTACAGTGTCATGACCTAAACAATCCGAGATGATTCCCATGCTAAAATGCTTCAGTTCGTTTCCATCTTTGTAATAAATAACTACTGTGAATATAGTAGTTCAATTACTATTCCAATGAAAAGTTTGTGCGGAATTTTGAATGATGAAAGCATAATTTTCAGCAAAGTCTAATAAAATTAAGAACTCTCCTTCTTTTGGTATAACTTTAAGGTGCTTCTAAAACAAATCTTGTTGTTTCGCATAAAATGCGTGAGGTTTCCTGTTTTTAAGTTTAGAACAGCGTGCTTCTACGAAAAAATGAACGACTGTTACTTCGGCCTTCAAAGTGCTTCTATAGGTTAGCTACCAAACTTGATATGTCACTGTGTCGAAACTATTCACTTCCAATAGATCAGTCGGGTACTTTTTAAAGTTATAATGTCAGGACAAGATTCTCATTCGTTAAAATGACAAGCGTCAGTGGGTTCACTGCTCCTGATTTCCTTAAGCAGCCATGATAATCAGACAATTATCTGTCAGTTTCGACAATTAAATGTTTAATATCAATCACATTGAAGATTAGCTTTACGTGTCCCTGATAGACGCATACACAAACATTGTGAGTTCCAATTTCTTTAGCTGAAACGCAGTGCTTTGGTCTAAGTTGTGCGAATTTTGAAAATCCAATCTTTATATGTACATGTAGGGCTACAAATTTGGCATACAATTCCGAAATATTTCACAGAGTCAGTCTCTTCTGTACTTGTTCACGAGTATCGTACAGTTCTTTGAAAGATATGAAATCTTTTTCAACTGGCTTCTGTGGAGGATTCCCGTTATCTTCGTAGAAGTTTATTACCAAATTTTCAGTTTCTTCTGACAATTTTGGTCCTCGCTTGGCTTTCGGAAAAGTCAAAACTGCACTTTTGGCAACTAACTCGTTCGCTTTTCTGACTTCACTTTCAGATGCACTGAATTCTCGCATGATTTGTCTGCGACTCTAAGATTTGGGCGTAAGGAAGAGTAGACATATCTTTTCTGAATATGTAGTGCCCTTCTCCTCTAATTTTTCTTTTTTTTGATTCTGTGATTTTCATCATTGCATCCTTCTTTTTCATGTTTCATTGGCAAGCAAAAATCTGTGTCCTTGTTTATCTCTTTCTCGACATTATTAGCAGGGTCTTCTATCACTCTGGATGGCTGTAAATTGAGAGTTGTACATTCTTTTCTACAAGCATCACACATTTGACTGCCTTTCGGCAAATCAGGAAACACTATTTGATGATTTTCCGTTACAAGCCTCAGATAAATTTCTTTTATCTATTTTTCCTTACGGAAAGGATTTGCTTATCTGCTGCGAAAACTTTGCATCGAAGACATGATGAGCGCTAGATTACCATGAGAGCTCTTTAGGGATCTCACTTTGATTCATGGTCATCTAGCGCTGAACATGTCTTCGATGCAAAGTTTTCGCAGCAAATGTGCAAATCATTTCCTGGTATTGATGTAGACGAAGAAATAAACAAGGACACAGATTTTCGTTTGCCAATAAGAAATGAAAAATAAGGATGCAATGATGAAAATCACTGGATCAAATAAAAAAACAATTCGAGTAGAAGGGCGAACGAGTTAGTTGCCAAAAGTGGAGTTTTTACTTTTCCGGAAGCCAAGCTAGGACCAAAATTGGCAGAAGAAACTGAAAATTTGGTAATAAACTTCTACGAAGATAACGAGAATACTTGACAGATGCCAGGTAAAAAAGATTCCATATCTGTCAAAAAACTAGACAATACTCGTGAACAAGTACAGAAGAGACTGATTATGTAAAATCTTTCAAAATTATATGCCAGATTTGTAACCCTACATGAAAATGTAAAGATTGGATTTTCAAAATTCGCACAACTTAGACCAAAGCAAGTGTCAGATTATCATGACTGCCTTAAGGAAATCATGAGCAGTGAACCCACTAGCGCTTGTCATTTTAACGATTGCGAATCTTGCCCTAACTCTGAAAATGTTTAAAAGTACCTGACTGATCTATTGGAAGTGAATAGTTTCGGCACAGTGACATATCAAGTTTGGCAGCCAACTTATAGAAGCGCTCTGAAGACCGAAATAGCAGACGGTAATCCTTTCGTAGACGAACGCTGCACTAAACTTAAAAACCCGAAACCTCACGCATTTTATGCGAAACAACAAGGTTTGTTTCTTAAGCACCTTAAAGTTATACTAAAAGAAGGAGAGTACTTAATTTTACTTGACGATTTGAAAATACCCGCTTTGTCCGGGGGTTGCAATATTAGCCCCTGTAGTTCGAAGATGGATGGTAGTGAAAGTTTATAAATTTGTGTGTATTCTATTATATAGGCAAAAGAACTATGAAAATTTTAAGGAAATCGGAAGACATGACTTTTAA
>NC_046660.1:131205711-131224232 GCF_010883055.1 Belonocnema kinseyi
AAGGTCACGTTTCAGAGAGGTGTCTTTCAGGGCGACACCATGAGCCCACTCATCTTTTGCCTTACATTATTGCCACTATCTCTAGCACTGCGCCATTCCGACTTGTGTCGAACGATATACTAAGGGAATTGGAATGGAAATTGGGTTAGACAAATGCGCCAAGGTTTATTTGAAGCGAAGAAAACTTAATGGCATCCCTGAAGATCCTGAGCTCGTTGATAGAAGCGCCATACGACACCTTTGCGCTGGAGAGACTTATACTTACCTGGTCGTGCCACAGAGCCGCATTCAGGATGTGACATCTATAAAGGATACCCTCCGAAGCAGATACAAACGTCTCATCCGACAGATTTGGTTTTCCGAACTGTCGGCGAGGAACAAAGTATCTGCAACAAACATCCTTGCCGTCCCGGTACTACTCTATTCATTTGGAGTAGTTCCATGGACGAAGAACGAGCTCAGATCTCTTGATATCAGGACAAGAAAGGTTATGCACATGAACAAAAGCATGCATCTTAAGTCATCCGTTCCGCGACTGTACATCTCACGCCGTCAAGGGGGTCGCGGAATATTGAATCTTGAATGTCTTCTCAACAGGATTATTCTGGGTACAGCACATAGAGTTGCAAATGGAAGAGACCCTCTTCTTAAAATGGTCAGGAAGCACGAGGAAGTAGACAAAGGAGCATTTCTGTACAAAGCAGCGGAGGAGGCTGCTGAAACACTCAGACTTTACTTCAGTATTAGGTGTGAGCAAAATGCATCAAATCTAATCTATCTCGAGTACTCACTCCTGAAAGCCCGGATTAAGAAAGCACAAGAGAAAAACTTTCGTGAACAGCTCCTAGACAATAGGATGCACGGTATCTTCCACAGAAATGTGAAAGATCAGTCAATGTCTTGTGAGCTAACGTTTGCTTTCCTTAAATCGCCCGGATTGAAGTCTGGTACAGAGGGTTTCATTTTTGCATGCCAATATGGTGTCATTTCCACCTTAACATACTGTCGCCACATTTTGAGCCAAGACATTCCCGATGATAGCTGCAGGGCGTGCCATGCACACCCCGAGAATTTAGATCACATACTATCTAGTTGTCCAACACACGCGGGAACGACCTACATTCAAAGTCACAATGCGGCACTAAGAGTACTTTATTACCATCTCTGTCACTCCTACGGCATTCACCTTAATATCGCTCCTCTAAATGCTCCTAGGGAAATTGAGTCAATTGTCGAGAATGGGAAGTGCCGTATATATTGGAACTTTATATTCTCGAGAATTATTTCTGTTGCTCACTCGAGGCCTGACATGGTTCTTCTTGACTTCGAGAATCGAACCATGTTCGTTATCGAATTTTCGGCACCAGCTGACAAAAACATCATAGCCAAGGAGAATGAAAAGAAAGAGAGGTATCGAGACCTTATAAGGGAATTGTAATGATTGTACCCGGAATATTCTGTTAAACTGATCGTCCTCATCATCGGGGCTCTTGGAGGTGCCAAGCTTTCACTTGCTAATAGCCTAAAAAGCATCCCTGCGTGTCAACAATATGCTAGAACACTTGCTGGAAAAATGCAGAAGGCGGTTGTCCTTGGGTCGCTCCGTGTTCTTAGGTTCCACGAGGCTTTTGCAGGATCGTCGTATTGATTCCTTTACAGACTGTAACCACCTATCTCACGGTTGTGAGACGTGGTTATGGCTGAAATTTTACCGCGATTTCGCTGGAAGCAGGTGCAATTTTTCAGATTAGCACCCGCTCCCGGCGAAATCCTGCGGTTGTCCTTATGACAAATTTTTAATTATATATATAATTTTTTATTTAAAACTTTTACTTGAGTGAACCCGGTTATACACCAGAGCCACGTAATAAGTCAAGTGACTCAAAAGATTAGAATGCTACAATTTAATTTAATACGATGTTTGAAACCTCCAGCGATGATGTTGTAGGTAAACAATTACGATTTGTCCCGAGTGTTGGAGGTGACAAGTCACCTCTAGATGCTTTCTTAAATCTACCATCTGCCATTCTACAGGTTTTTAGTCGCATGATTCCTAATGTTCAAGAAAGTTTCTTACCATGCGACAGGTGTTCAATAAAACCGCCTTTTGAGCTGCTGCGAATACCCTAATGATTCCTAAATATTCAAGATTTTCAGTGTATCTCACGTGCGCATTGCCTGTCACCGAAATCACAATGAGATGTATAGATGCATGATTCACATTCTTAAATATGGTCTTTACTTCATATCTAAATGGCTATACTTGTAAATCTTGGTTGTATAGGTTCACTGCGAATTTCGGTAGAGTGGACAATCAATACCGATGATGTAAAGACTTTTAAGTTTTTTTTTTCTCGACCCACGATGTCAGGTCCATTGGACGCGATATAATTATCCGTTCGGTTAGTCACATCCCAATATTAGATGTAATCTTCGCTCTCTAGAACGGGCACTGGAAGTTATCCATAGAAAGGCATCTATTCTTTTAAAAGTCATAGGTTTAGGGCCAGCTATTGATGTACAATGCCCGCTACATCATTATGTCTGTGCGTAAATTTTCTCTGAGCGATTACGCGACAGCCGTCAATAATGTGCTTGATGGATTTGTTGATATCTCCGCATAATCGATACTGGTCAACCACGTCCTAATGTAACACGTGTTTGCGATAATTCCTTGCTGGGAAAAAACTGCATTTTAAGGTCTAATTTTGTGGCCCAACGTTCTAACGTTACCACAGCTTCACAGTATACAAGAGTTTGCACCTCTAAAGCAGTTTGTGTTTCTTTCAAATACGTAGGTAAAACCTTGCTGTTGAAGTGCTCTATTAGTGCACGCAGATCACTTGTGATGTTCCTTTTGTGCAGAGAATGCCTTAGTGTTGGTTCTACGTATCTGAAATCTAGTAAAGCATGACCAAAATTCCTTTTAAGTAGCTGCAGCTGACTGGGATTTCGCTATGCACATAATTGTCATTGATATCCGTATATGGTTCTAGTGGATCCAGTACATGCTGTTCATTATCCTGTGACAGGTTAAATTCTACTGATCTGTCACTTTTAAAATGGGATTCAATTCATGATACGCGAACGACATTACCAGGGCCAAGAAAGGAAGACTCGACCACAGAGTACTCATAAAAAATTGTTAACTGTTTATTTATACCTTCCGAACGTTTGTTGCATGGCTTATCCACCGCCTTCAAATCTCCGAGAACGATAACAACGCCACGGACTTAAGTAATGAGCTGTCACTTCAAGGATTTGCCCAATGTACAAACGACCAGGGTTAATTACTTATTTTCACGCTCGGAGATTAGAGTTACGGTGAATTACCGGAGTTGCGGATATTTTTCATTATAATTTCACGGAAATTCATAATCCACGTTCAGGCCAGCATTGTACTAGCATTTAAGTCGTCAAAATAGTAGTAGATTAATGGAAATTGTAGTTTTGTTCTAGTCCAGTCCCTCCAGGTGGCGCGCTGCCGACTGAGGCTCCGGGAAGTTCAGGTCAAGTTTATGTAGGTTATCCACGTGTTATAGGTAAATAACGTATATTTAGCATTCCGTAAATTCGCTGAGGTCATAGATTTTTGGGCGTGGACCTGTGTATATAGTTATTTGATTTTGACGTGATATGCTGTACACACTTGATTTGATCTTTCCAGCGCGAAATTGAGGCTGGCAAACTTTCAAGATTTATGAAACTTTCTTCTGAAAAGATTCATGAAGATTTGGATCTGGGTTTTAGTGAGGAATTTTCCTTGATTTGTTTGGTTAAATAGCACTAGGTTGTCGAAAATAATTTCTAGTTTAGTTAATAGATATTTAGTAAAACAGTTACTTCAATGCCAGTTTAGGATTTAGCTCATAAAACCATGGGCTAAATAGTACTTTTATAGGTATGTCAAAACCCAAAGAGAATGTCATGGAAATCAAGCATACTTTTATTAAATTATTAATTTTTAGTTCTGAAATTTTGTCGATACTGGCGCTGTTACTCGAGTTTTGTCAACTTCTATATTCAGCGAAACATAAATTCTTGAAATAAGTCAAAGATTCCTCAGTAAGCGTTAAAGTGCCTAATTTTGTCTTTGTTTAATTATTAATAATTTTTGATAAACCTTCTAGTAATATACATGTGAAATTAATATTTATTTTTTTGTAATTTCAAATTTTCCCGCCTATTGCTAAAACTCAGGAACTTTGACATATTTCAAGAATCACTTTACTTCCAGGCTGTTTTGTTTTGGAAACCAGAGAAACACACTTACTACTAATAGTCATTGTGGATTGTGCTGTTATTTAACAATTTATTTCGTAAATCATTATAGAAATGAGTCTTAGATGGTAATTATCAGTAGTTCCGAGTACCTCCGGTAGTGCGTTGCGGCTTGAGGTTCTGTGAACGCGCCCTGATGCGAGTAACCTATTGAGTTGACGGTCTAGGTGCCTTGCATGGGACCTGTTACATTCTCATTTACGTTCTTAGCTTCCGAGATAGCAAACGTGCCACACAAAGAAACAGCTTTTGAGAATCGAGCTTTTCGCAATTGTCTGAAAGACTTGCGATATTGTTGCATTACGACACTGGATTTGCTCTCTTGTTGGATTTTCAATCATTCTTTTGGGAGTCTTTTTATTGTTCTCACGATTCTAACGAAATGTCCAAGGTCAAATTTTCTTTCATAATTGGTACGCGACGCAATGGTGGACACGGCTCACAATCCAGTCCGACCCATTGCCTCGCTTGGCCTCTCTAAGTGTTCTTATATCATATCTGCGCGAATAACCAAGTTCTTTTTCTTTTCTTCCTTTTCTTTTGTTAAGTAATGATAGAGTCAGTGCGTTTCCGAGTTAACTTTCTTCCGTTGGGGCATAGTATGAGAGAGGATCTCACGCCATCAATCATGGAAAACTCCTCCAAGGCTTGAGTCACAACGCGTAATAGTGATTGCTCGAGCGAATTCTGGTTTTTAATCCTAACCTCTGACAATCCAATCCTCTGACAACTCCTCTAAGGCTCAGATAACAACGAGTAATAAACGATCATCTAAACGAGCTTGAGTTAAACATTTAGGTCGAGAGGTGTCAGTTCTTAGTTGAGTTGCATCTCTTGTACCCGAAACATCAATTCTAGTCGGGAGAAGTAATTCGGTGATTGTTAAAACAAAAAGTGGTTCCAGATAGTGATTCTAGTGATTCCAAATATTTTATGGGTTCCAAATATTCACATTAATTGAAGAAGACTCCAATCATGTCACTGGACTGACCGAAAAGTTTTAAACTTCCTGTCCAAACTGGGAAAGCTACAAAACGACAAAGAGCTTTTGAGAATCGAGCTTTTCGCAAATGTCTGGAAGACTTACGATATTGTTGCATCACGACACTTGATTTGCTCGCTTGTTGGATCTTCAACCATTCTTTTGGGAGTCTTTTTATTGTTTTCACGATTCTAACGAAATGTCCAAGGTCAAATTTTTAAACTTTTAGAAAACTTGGCTTGTAAGCTTGGATTCGAAATTCAAAACTTGAACTTGAATATTCAGTAGTGATCACCACACAAATTCCGGGGCGGTGCCTTTATCGTCAATACTTTACTTTTGCTTATATTGTTTGAAAATCTTTTATGCAACCGTACCAGTTTAAAAAAAAGAAAAAAGAATTATGTATCCACGATCTGATACCCAAAACATGTAGTACTACCCAGCGGTGAAAATGTTAATAAACCTGTAAATTTACGGTATATGGACCCTCCCGCTCTTGGGGAGGAGTACACCCTTAAAGAGATTGAATCCGAACACGAGTTTTCTTCGACGCGTCTATGAGCAATTCTTCGCAGTCAGTACATAATGAGGTTCAGCCACCCATCAGTGGGCCTGCAAAATCCATGCACCCTCCAGAATCGGTCGCTGCACAGTCAAATAAAAACTATGTGGTCACCAGTAGTGAGCTCGTTGTTGTTGATGATGCTGATACAGAAACCTGTGACTCCAATTCGGAGACAATTGTGGATGGTAGATAACGAATAGAAATCGAAGATAGAATCCTCCAGGAATATGCTAATTAAAGCCTATTTTTCTAAATAAAAAAAATAATAAATAAAACACATTTTTTTAATGAATGTCAGTGAAACACTTCAACACTAGAACATATAACCTTTGGGGGGAAAACTATTATAAAAGTGCATTGAAGGATAGTAAATTGTTGCATGAGGGGGAAAAAGGCATATTTTTGAGAATTTATTTTGTCTCTACTGTTAGTGTTGGTTTATTGAAAAAACTTCTATATTATAATACAATAATCGAAGATAATTTTTATAAATTTTCAAAGGAAAATATCCATAATTGGCCAAATGGCGGTAATTCTCCGGAGACGCCTTGAAAAAAGATAAATTGCGGTGCACGCGGTGCACGAAATTGTTATTGTAAAATGGATCATTGTTTAAATAATTGAAAAAACGCTTCGTCACTACCTGGTGAATCTCGTAAAGATGTACTGTAGAAGATTTGAAAACGATCCATGCAGTAGATCTTGAGTGATCGCGTGCACGGACTCAAAAAATGACAAGTTTCAGGAAAACGCTTCAAAGTTTTGCATACTAAAAAATTCGATATAAAACTCGATAATCTTCCTATACTTACACAGAATCGTCGAAACCAGGTCCATAGAGTAATGAGCAGTCATCCTGGTAATCAAGAGCTTCTTTTTGCAGTTGCCTACGTAAAACCCTGCCTTCCTTACTGTCGCGGCCCGCTTGCTCTTCTGCTCTACTAATTCGCAATTTATCAACTGTTCGCGCCCATTCGTGAGATCTTGGCCTGGTACGGATATGCATCTCTTCCATAAATGCTAGCAAAGCAAGGGAACCTTCATTGAAAATACATGCAGCTACATTAGCTGCAATCTCAACAATTGTAGAGGTACCACTCACTGACTTTGGAGAGATTTTCCAAATGAGCTGATTGAGACTCTCATTGTTATTTTGCGTGAAACCTCCAAGACATCGTTCCAAAAGTGCATCCTTGCTCAAGTCCTCATAAACGGGCTTCATAGCTTCCAGAACGACAGTAGGAAGGACTGTGTAACTGTGTTTGAATGATTCTAGAGCATCTGCAGCTGCAGCTTGCTGCCACTCGCACCAGGAATCGTCGCCGCTCGGACATTTCTCATGCTGTGGTTTTTTGTCGGTTGAACTGTAGTGACGAAAAGTTTCCCGTATGGCATTTTTCATTTTCTCAACAAAATCGTGATTACGTCTGATAGCTAATCCATAGTACACAGTCAATTTGTCGATCATTTTAGCAGTGAGCTTTCCTTTTCCAGAGTGGCTTTTTCTTTTTACGATTTTTCCGGTCTTGGTTTCTGTATCAACTACGCTTTTGTTTACAAGTTCACGAAGACGCGTTCCCATTCGCTTTTGGACATGCCCTATGCATTCTTTTTTATTTATTACAAAATTCTCACCGTACGGTTTTGCGTTGACAACACCGCTGTATGTCTTCGAGTCACCATCCCCGATGTAGGTACGAAATTTCACTCCAAAATTTTCCAACGATGTTTGAAACATTGCTACAATTGCTGATACCTCCATGTTTCCACAGGGTCTAACGTGGTTGGCTTTGCATTTTCCGCTATTCACGTGCTCTTCGTACCAAGCTTCGAATTCAGCAGAGTCCAATTTGTTGTCCCAAGTCTTACAATCGTGGCAATAACTACTTTTTACAAAAATGGCTAATATTTTTCCAGAATAATATCCAACTAAAGAAGCTACACCAAACAACGAAGAGAATCCTCTTTTTTTCCACGTACCGTCGCCTGATACAGGCAATTCTGACGTTTCTTCCAGATTATTCTCTTCACACATAACTTTTTTTTCTTCTTGTACAGTTAATGAAAAAAATCTTCTGGCAACATTTTCTATAGATTGACACATTTTTTTCACATACGAATTATACGTTGATTTCGTTATGAAAGTGCTACTCAAATCCATTAGTCCGCAAAACTTATTACATCCGGCTAAAACTAAGCCTAACACTCGCATTGCGAAAGCAAATCTACTATTTATATCGTATGAACCGGAATCTATTCTTTCACTAGATGGAATATAATTAGGCTTTTTACACTTTTCAACTGTAACTTAGATGTTGAAACCAAGGTCTTCTTTTTTGCATGTTTGAAATGCAACTTTCCCATCACACGTAACACATTTCACTAAAGTAGACACAGTTGAAAAAACGAGAATGAAATCTATTATCCTATAAAATTTGTCAAGATCTTCTTCTACTTCTGTAGTGGGACTGTGTTTTATTTTTTTTGCTGACGCGCTACTAGCTGTCGCTTCGGTAAGTGAGCGCTTGTTTGGAGGATGTTTTTTTTCGGTCGGGACAAATTTTCACTAGTCTTCTTGCGATCTTCTCTGCTGATTTTTCGAGGCATTTTAGTAATAATCAATTTGATTGCAACACAATTAAACACCGATACACTTCCTTATACACGAGAACGCAACGATCACCGAAGAAAACGGAGAAAAACTTTTAGCTTCTGTTCAGCTCAGCATACAGCGATAAACTGATGTTTATGCTGAGACCCGAATGTATAAAACAGTACCTCAAAAGACGCTTCTACCTAGAACCGAATGTACACAGAGAGAAAAAACGAGGTAATTTGTTTCGTAGAATTCCGGCATTTGAAACCTCGATCGTCACCGATATAATAAATACCGTCCAACGAGACAAAATACCTCGATGACCGAGATATATTATGCCGACGAAGCGTCGAGCTATTTTATCTCGACCAGGCGGCTTATATTACCTCGGGCAACCGGCCTAAAACACGCCGGTCGCACGAGGAATGAAGTGTCTCATGTTTCACGCATCAAAACAATGACTCAAATGGTTTTCGCTTATTATTTTTTGTGCTATAGTTAATGTACTGATTATTATTTATTTGTTTTTTAACTTGTTGATGACGATTTTTAGAAAAAGAACGAACGTATAATAATCAGTGCATTAAAATAGCACAAAAAATAATAAGCGAAAACCGTTTATGCTGGCGAGCAGGTATAAAAACACGGCCGAGAGCAACGGACGCTCAGATATTCACAACTCCGTCAATTTTATTCCAATCACCTTGAAATTTTGACACAATATTCTTGAGATAGTGAGTATTCATAAAAAAATATAAAAAAATGCAAAAATAAAAGTTTAAATACCATACCCCCCCCTTAAAGACATTTCGCAGGATGTAATGAAGATCTCCTTTACACTACTGAGTCCACAGAACCTGCATTGCATTCGTAAAAATAGTACTTCGTAAATTACAAGGTATTGCGCGGAAAAGTGTTTGCGATAAGAAATTTGCCAAATTAAAAGATTTGACTACTCATTTAAAGAAGCGTGTCGCGCCCACTGAGAAGTACCAATGCTACTTTGAAGCTATAGTGAACCTGCGTATTAAGCAGACAGAATGTGTAAGTGAAAATTATGACCGAAACTTGTGTCTTCTTAGAGGAGTAAAGCACTCCTTAAAAGAAAAAGATAATGCTGAAAATACACTTGCCATGATGACACCGGTAAACGATTGTGCGCTAGACTCATATAACCGTGGAGTGCCGGACGAATGTCGACTTTTGTCGATACTAGAAATCTAAAAACCATTAAAAAGACATACGAACATGCTCCATGTTGAGGGATGTCAGAAATATGCGGAAAAGTGTAGGGTGGCTTCAGCTTCGGCCTATTATGTGGCCCAGCGGGATCGGTCCTCTGACAGGGCTAGCACACCCAGCCCCTACTCAAAACAACTAGAGGAGGACGGAAGGCCCAGGTAGCCAGAAAAATCAACCATGAAAACACAATTCCCTACCATGCAACAACCACCTGTTCCTTACCCACCTTTTCAAAATCAACTTCCGGTACAACCTCAAACTTTTGCATCTCCGTATCAATATCCGACCGTGTATCCAATCAATTTCGGTTATCCATTTCCAATGCCATATCCTAACACTATGCTTCCACAAAACAACGCTTCCTTTCCTCACCCTAACCCGCAGCATGGGTCGAGGCCAAAGTCACAAAAGGTGGCGCATTAAACTTTCCACAGGCTCGTTCACAGGACGCCTCGACGAGCCCGAAACGAAAAGAGCGTCAAAAGACAGTCACATTTCTGGAGACACAAAACGAGTGTTCCGAACAGGAATTGAAACAGAGGACTCTCCCGTTGTCCAATTGACTTCCTGGGGATTCCGCGACGGTAGAGCCTTGTTGTTGGTCGATCCAGGGTCGATTCAGTGGAATTTCATGTCGTGCCTAATAATTTTGCCATCTCTACTGTTGGAATAATCGGTCGAGCCTATCGTCAACAGGAGCAGGCGCAGCTGCCGTTCTGACACAACAACCTCGTAGTCAGCTCCAGACCAGTGAAATTATTCATTCATTATCCCTTCGTGGATAATGAATTATGTTTAGCTCGTGAAGCATTAAGAAAGGAGATAAAAACTTTCTCTAGCATTTTAAAACTGAAAGCACGTATGAAGAAGCAGCTGTCGGTCAATATCGTGGCTTCAGACTTATCGGAACGATATCTCCCCCGAGTGAAAA
The DNA here is from genome assembly GCF_010883055.1 of Belonocnema kinseyi. Taxonomy (NCBI): domain Eukaryota; kingdom Metazoa; phylum Arthropoda; class Insecta; order Hymenoptera; family Cynipidae; genus Belonocnema; species Belonocnema kinseyi. The sequence goes on from NC_046660.1 coordinate 131,216,312, forward strand.
CACCAAAGGCAATATTTTTAGGGGAGAGGATAGTTAAAACGATGACGGGATATGCTATACATACGCTTATAACACTACTGAAGATGATATAAATATTAGCATTGAACCACTTCACGATCTTAAGGACAGAATTGAAAAGATTATGAATAGCTCACACGTAGCACATTCAAATGAACAAGAAAATGATTTAGTTTTTGCATGGGCTAAGGATTTCCCTGACATATTCCATATTAATGGAGAGATGCTTAGTGTGACTCACAAATTAAAACACTAAATTCCAACAAATGCCGATATAGTCATTTCCAAGAAACAATATCGGAAGGCACCTGAGGCGCAAAAGCAAATGGAATTACAGACCAATAAACAGTTAAAAACAGGAATACTTGCTCCTTTTAAATCTCCTTATAGTTCACCTGTCATGATTATCCCGAACAAACCAGACGCGTCCGCAGAACCAAATACCGAGTAGTGATAGACTATAGGACACTAAAGTCAAAGGTAATGGGCGATGCATATCCATTACCAAACATTTCCGACATAATCGATAGACTTGGTTCCGCTTAATACTTCTCGGTTTACGACCTTGCTAGAGCCTATAATCAGATTGAAAGCCATCCTGATGATAGAGCCAAAACAGTATTTTCAACTCCAAGGGGTCATTTCGAATATAGGAGAATGACAATGGGTATTAAGAACGCCCCAGCTATATTCCAACGGTTAATGGACACGGTCCTCGGAGGAATGCTAGGAACTGAGGCATTCGTATACCTCGATGATATTATCATATATTTGGAGACTCTAGAAGAGCATGATGAGAAGGCTGGGAGACTGTTCAAGCGATCGCGGGAAGCTAACCTAAAATTATAACCGGATAAATGTGACCCTGTAGAAAAGGAATGTTTGGCCGCAGTTTATTCAGTTAATAATTTCCGACCGTATTCGTTTGGTAGATAATTTATACTGGCCTGCCATCATGGGCCTGTGCACTGAATTACCTATGCAGATAATCCAGGGCTCCGGCTCATTCGTTGGAGATACATATTAAAGGACTACCAATACAAATTCGAGTACAAAACGGAAAGTTGAACCGTGGAGTAGAAGCCCTATCTGGAAACCCTATAGGTCTACCTGAAAGTAACGAGAGTCGGAGGGACACTGTTGTTTGTAAACTTCCTACTAGCGTATCGACTACTAACAATAGTTCACAGTCGAACTTACTTTCGATATTCGCAATACACGGCGCCTTTTCACTTAAATTAGAACCAACGGAGGCTAGCAAGTCAAAACCTACTAGACCAATAACTCCGTCTTAAATATCCAAACTAACTCTACCATATACAAGTTCAGGTTCAAAGAAAAGAATAACTGTTCGGAAAAAGCTTACTGTAGCGAAGAACAAACTTTCAGCAGCAACCTTGACTACCCAAACGGTTTCACAAGTATCACCTGCGACAATAACCACAAGGAAAACCAGAAAGAGACTACCAGCAATCTCCATAGATAAGGAGGACCAGCATTACAAACCCCTAGCTCATTACGAAGACCCCACAATAGACAGAAGTTTACAACCAAAAGGGCGAACCTGAAAGAGTCATAGGGGTATAGTTTGGCCCCAATTATCCTTGAAACGTTCCACAACCTACTCAAGGGCGGCAGACGAATAACTCTGCTGAGATACAAGCTGCAAACGCTGCAGCTAAAAAGGTTTATTAAAATAAATATAAATAAACTAGCGATATTCACAGACTATAAGTTCCTCACCGAGATTTGCACCAAATGGATACCGAATTGGAAAACCAATGGATGGAAGACGGCCGATGGGAAGCCAGTAGTTAATAGAGTAGAACCCGAAGAGCTACGAAAGGCCTTAGCACCTTTGGAGGTGCCAGGGAATCATGTTCCTGGTCATGAGGGAGTAGAAAGGAATAAGGCAGCAGAGCAACTTGCTAAAGCAGAAATAGCTAAGGGATAACCGACTACTTCGGCTAGACTAGGAGACGGTATCTTCCATAAGGATCCTTCTGGGGAATCAACACCAGTTTCTGATGTTATAGTAAACCTTTGTCCAAATTATACCAGTAGCGAAGATAGCGATAGTCGGGACATGACGAATATGTCGGCCGGCAATCTTCTCTCAGTCGAGGCAGAAGAGGCACATAGCATGAAAGCAGCGATACAAAAGTCGGTGACGGAGTTCGATAGGACGCTTACAGAACATTAGTCTTACTTCTGGGATAATGAAGGATTTTATCAATCCAATCCCAACGAACCCGTACAGCTAAATGTGACTGCGGTCTCGGAGGGAGAAGAGAATCAGGATCTATTACTTTGTTTGAAAAACATGGATCCTTGCGATAGGGTAGATGATCTTTTGTCTGATAGAGTAAACAAATTTTTAGAGGAATTCCGAAAACATTTAAATCAAAAAGATAGTAAAGATTTTGAAGAAATAGAACAAATGAAAGATTTACAGGTAGGACTTCATCGACGAAAGAGTTCTGTGTGTTTTAAGGAAAGGACGGAATTAGTGACATCACCTATTTTCGGTCAACAACCTTCCAGAAGATCTTTGTTTCAAACACCATTAGCAGCGCGAACACCTTTCGCTTCATCTACTCCAGCTCAGAAAAAATAGGGGAGCTGCCTTTTCGGCCGATGAGGGATTGATATGGAAATGCTGTATTCTAATCTGGACACATCTCCCTCAGAAGAAGAGATAGTTACAGCATTCACGAGTAATAATACTCTTAGATACAAAAGAATTGCAGGATACAATGCCTTTCATCTTCCATGCATGGACCGAACCAATAACATACCGTCGACATGGTTTAAAAAAATTATAGAAAGCTCTGACACGCGATCAGCGCGACACATGGAAAAATAGAAGTTCCTCCCGTGGAGAATCGCGCTTAAATAATATCTGAAAATCACGATAGTTTATTAGGACGGGTGGGGCACAAAGGACTAACAAAGACATACCAACGAATACGACACAGGTATACTTGGCAAAAATTACGGCACGAAGTACAGGAACACATTATATTTTGCAAAAGTTGTCTAGAAAATAAATTGGCGCGGGCGCGCACCTGTGGACCTATGATAATAACGAATATCCCACTGGGGATGTTCGATAAGGTCTCTCAAGATATTGTAGGAAAATTGTCAACTACACCCAATGGTAATAGATACATACTTACCATGCAGGATAACTTCTCCAACTTTTGCATTGCTTTGCCCATACTTGAAATGAGACTCACCACCGTAGCTCACGCAGTGGCACAGCATCTATTTGCGCAATACGGGGCTTCATGTTGCATCCTTACGGATCGAGGAGGGTGTTTTACAGGAAAACGTATGCTTTGGTGATTGGGCCCGATTGCTGCCATTTGCAATGTTTGCATACAACACATCCGTTCACGAATCCGCAAATTTCACTCCGTTTGAATTAGTTTATGGTCAGCGAGCCCGACAACCAAGCTCCGTTCCATCCCCCGATAAGGTAAAAACATACGTTTTCTATCTAAGGGATCCAATCATTCGACTGAATGAAATACAGAAAATTGCAGCTAAAAATATAATTAAAGCTTAATAAAGTTCTAAATTACGATATGACGAAAAGACCAGACCCTTGAATGCCACCATTAGGGGTAATTCTCAAGGATGTTCGCAAAGATAAATTTGATAAAAGAGCGGTTGGCACTTATACCCTAGTGGGCTTCACGGACAATCATAACGTGATCCTTGAATCCAACGGTGGTACAAGATTCACCAAGCAAGCTGATAAACTCATAGCCATATACTGCTAAAATAGTACACTATTTTACCTAGTAATAAAAGAGAGTGTAGCCCTTCATGTATCCGTGACTTAGAGTGGAAACTCGAACACGAAAACTTTCATCAGAATTTGTTTATCTCTAGTACCTTGAATTAATTACTCATTGTTAGATCATTTAGATTTAAAGATATCTGTCTCCGACCTTATCTCTTAACACTGTTGTCACTAATAAAGGTCCATCTGGGCATCTATGGCGACAACAACGACCACTTCCAGGACCACCAATTCCACAAAAGCATCGGAGTATTCAACGAGCATTCAGGGCCAGTGCGGAGGGTCGTAAGCCATTGGAGGGTCAACGTTTTTCTACATTTAGAATCCTTACACGAGTCGTTAATAGAGTGGCAAGCTAAAATGGACAATCAAGCCAAGTTCTGCTGACCTAGTCACGAAGCAATTTGTGACTAGTTCATCGAAGACTGCCACCATTAAACAAAGCTGATGACTGCAAAAAAGTGAAGGAAGAAATTAAACTGGAAACTAGCGAATTGGTATTTCATACTTCAAAAATCCCGGTAATTAATTTACCAGCAAACATGCGTCGACGAAGGGCTACTCCAATGTTAGGATTCCTAGGAGGAATCGTTGGACCAGTTGCTGGACTATTGACATACAATGACGGCCAAGGGATGGATGCCAAAATCGAGGAGATCAATGACGCACATGCTAATATAACACATCTGATAGGAAAACAGACACATATCATCCATTGCCAACTGGAAAATCTACATCAAAACATAAGGAACGAAGAAATTCAACAAGAAAATGTCAGAATTCCACTATTTCAGACCATTTAGAAAATTAATAAAATTCAACAAGAAACTCAATGTATCAGTTTTACTACAACTTTATATAAAATACTAGATTCACTGGAGGCTGGACTGGACGAGTACATCCGATCTGTGGACTGAATCATGGAGGTCATCCATATCTCGGGAAGGATGAGATCCATCCCTCGCTACTGACCACGGAACAGATGCAGTCTGTTTTTCGGGATATACAGGATCACGCAACGGAAATTATGTTTCCATTTTCGGGACGGAGTGCAGACATCGAGAAGCTCGCTCGGATTGCAGTAGTAACCATCGTATGCAAGTACGAAACGCTTTAATTCCACCTGGATATTCTATTATCAGACCGTATGTAATACACTAGCTATGAACTACATCCCCTATCAGTACAGCAATTCATTCTAGGAAACGGCTCTGGGTGAGCCTACATCAAAACCGACTTCACACACATCGCTTTGGGAGAATCCCACCCAACTTACCTTTTAATGACTCGCTTAGAATATAGCAGCTGTAAACAATTAGAAGACTATATTCTCTGTACAGGAGAATTTCGTATATTCGAAACTTTAAAGTACAAAACTTGCGAATCACAGCTTTTATTGGAACTCACAATGGCTTCCTTTAAATTCTATGACATTAAGGTCTTTTACAATAGGCACCCCTATTGAAAAGTGATACCATCATTGAGTGGCTGGATCTACTCATTGACGACTGAGCTAATGGCCAAACTGAACTGCGTGGACAAGTCTACTCTTCATTTTGAATTACGAAAGCTAGGTTTGATCTAGATAGCACCGGACTGTGAACAAAAAACAACATTAACAACCCTTCCAGGATTGCAACCCACCAGGAAATCAACAATAGAAATTTATGACCCTTCAATAAATTTAGAACTATCTCTGTTATCTTTCAAATTACATAACATTCAGATAATAGAATTACCGCAGCGCGCGTCTGCGGAGTGGTGATAGTGCGGGGATTGTATGGTGACTAGGAGACCTGGAGGTACCAAAACGAAGGATTAAATTATTTCTTCACTAAGGTAAGAAAATAGATGTCCATAATCTTTTTTTGTTCTCAAGTCCTAGTCTCACCGAGGTTTCTCTCTATCTCTATCCGCGTCTTCGTTAGGGTTGCCTTACTGAGGGTATAATGGACAAACTAATTCTATAATTTTTATATTATTTTTTTCATAAAAACGTGCGGTCAGGCCTGCCAAGGTTTATTGCTCATAAACCTTATAACCCACCCAATTTAACCTTTTGTTGGCCAAATATTTATAGCAGAATTTGTTAAAATTTGTAGAACCAAAATTAGAATTTGTGCATCACTGGAAGTACCTGATTCTTCAGAAAAACACTGGCGGGGTCAGCTAATCGTTTCGCTGGCCCTGAATTTATCCAAAAGCAACTTTATATGGGTGTATTACTTTCGTCTTAATTTCTTTAAAATAGTGCAACCAACTTCAACCCCTAAAACTTACCACCTGTGCGGAAAACACCAGGGGGCGGGGGGGGGGGGCGCAGCGAAACGTTTCGCTGGCCACGACATTATCCAAAATAAACTTTGTATGGACGTATTATTTTCATCCTAATTGGTTCAAATTTGTGCCACCAACTTCAAACCCTAAAAACCACCCCTTGTTGGGCAAACGTCATATTGGCTCTAGTGAAACGTACCGCTGGTCCCGGCATTATCCAAAATCAACTTCATCTGGGTGCATTATTTTCGTCTCAATATGTTAACATTTGTGCAACCAACTTCAACCCTTAAAAAACACCCGTGTTAGACAAACACCGTGGCGGGTCAGCAAAATGTACCGCTGGTCCCGACATTGTCCAAATCTACTTAATATAGGTGCATTATTTTCATTTTATTTTGTTCAAATTTGTGCAACCAATTTCATCCCCTAAAAACTCCCCCCTGTTCGGTAGGCACCATGGCGGAGCCAGTGAAACGTTTCGCTGGCCCTGTCATTATCAAAAATAACTTTCAACGGGTGTTTTATTTTCATCTTGATTTGTTCAAATTTGTGCAACCATCTTAAATCCTTAGAAAACACCCCCTGCTAGACGGAAACCATGGCGGTTTAGCGAAACCTTTCGCTGGCCCCGCCAAGGTGTTTTCCGTATATTAAAATATATATTTTTTCAATGACAGAATAGCAAGCCAAAGACGTTTTGAGTTCGTATATGGAAGGTCGATCTTCGGAAGAATAAAATTGAAATAAGTTCGCATTTACTGCATATGTATATATATATATATATATATATATATATATACAATTAAAAATTTGTCATAAGGACAACCGCAGGATTTCGCCGGGAGCGGGTGCTAATCTGAAAAATTGCACCCGCTTCCAGCGAAATCGCGGCAAAATTTTAGCCATAACCACGTCTCACAACCGTGAGATAGGTGGTTAGCACACAGGTCGGATTCACCGGCAAAATGTCCACGAAGCTCGTCATCCATTTCAGCCAGATCTTTAGGCTTGAGAGAAACCTTGGTGTTGATGTTTCTCCGGGCCGTAAAGCATCGCTCTTCATCTATTCGATGCCTGCCCGCGGTTGGTCTTAGTATCGCCTCTCTTTCTTTGTTGCCGGCTTGTTCTAGCTGTGGTAGAGTAGGCGTTCCGCTTACATAGTCCCTTTTACGGAGTAGTTCAGCATGGTTTCGCAGACGTTTCTGCGAAAAGTGCGATAGTTCCGGCTGTTTCTCGCACCACAGAGCATGCAGCCGTGCCATGTAACCCCGTTCACGGGCCACACTCGCATCGTAGCAGTCTAGCGAGTCGTGATTCAGTCGCTCCGTCCACCCAAAGGTCACGAGATCCCGCCGATCCATCGCATTGAATCCATTTTCATTGGCTCCCCCAGCTATAGATTGGTCGGCACTGTTGGCCGACCCATTGTCGGGAGCCCTGCGCGTTCTGTTGTTTTGAACCGCACTTACTACAACTATGTTTGGTGTTGTCATTGTTGTTCCCACGAGAAGCTAGGGAAAGGGGTTCGTCCATCCCTGTAGAGCCCCGCATGCAAGGCTAAGGCTACTTACTCTGAAAGGTCGCCTGGTATCCCAGAGTCACCGTTCTAGACACCTCACCCAGGTCATGCCAGGACCACCCCTGGACAATTGCCCGCGACTGCCCTGTGCGAGGGTCCCTGTACCAAGGGTTTCTGCTGAATATGGTTACAAAAAATAAATAGGCAGTCGCGGACAATTGTCCAGGGGTGGTCCCGAAGGAATTAACCCCGAAGCGGAGGTGTGAAAACCGTGCCGAAAGCTGAATGGCACC
>NC_046660.1:131224332-131225966 GCF_010883055.1 Belonocnema kinseyi
GAGGGAGCTCTTCTTAATATTTTGACACCAAAATCATGTCGATACACCTTACCGACTGCGAGTAAAGCCACCCACGCTTTAACTTGACAGACTGTACATCACATCTGGCAGGAATTTTACCGCCAAGGTTCGAAAGTTCGCGCGCGAACACCGGACCCATTATCACACACTTAGCAAGTCAAAGCTGCTGACCATCAGGCCGCATATTGTTGAGGGAATACGCATACTATCTGACGCTAAGAGAAGTCTACAGCGGAGGGAGAGATGGGTCAGAGAAAATCAACAGTTTCTCTCTGACCCATCTCGACTCTTCCAAGACACTCGAGTTACTGTCGAACATCCACCCAATTCAGAGGAGGTCCAAGTATTTTGGAGAGAAGTCTACGAAGTGCAGCATAGACTAGACGAAGACTCAGAAAACAGAAAGAGCTTCAAGGAGCTATGTAATGCCCTCATAACACCTGATAAAGAATGCCCACCCATCACTACCGAGGAGGTGAAAAAAGTATTAAGAGGGATGAAGAACTATTCCGCATCGGCACCAGATTGTATCAAAATCTTCTGGTGGAAGAAGTTTCTTTAAACCCATCAGCATTTGGCCCATACTTTCACCTCATATTTAAAGTCGGAATAGCCAATTTCGGATTCGTTGGTGGAAGGGCGCACAATACTTCTGCCAAAAATAGGCAACTTAGCTGACCCGAAGAATTACAGGCCAATAACTTGTCTGAACACGCTTTATAAGATATTCACAGCTATCCTAAATGATAGGATTGTTCGGACAATTGAAACTGCGTGGCAAGAAATGTATGAACAACGAGACTCAAAGAAAGGCGTAGCCGGATGTCGGGAGAACCTGCTCATCGATAGATGTGTCTGCAAAGATGCAGCATTCTACCAGCGTGACCTATCGATGGCCTGGATTGATTATCGGAAAGCTTTCGATTCGACATCCCATAGACTTATCATCTGTTTTTTGGAAATCTTAAAGGTTCATACGCAAATAGTTGGGAGCATAGAGAGATTGATGTCGCTTTGGAAAACCAGATTTACTTTTTCATCTGGAAAAAATCGTGTGAAAACTAACAAGGTCCCCTTTCAGAAAGGTGTCTTTCAGGGCGCAACCATGAGCTAACTTCAATTTTGCCTTACATTATTGCCACTATCTCTAGCACTTCGACATTCCGAAGGGTACTTGTGCGGCAAACCTGCAGATCGAAAGTACAAGGTCACTCATGTATTTTACATGGACGATCTTAAGATCTATGCTAAAAACAGAGAGCAAATGCATCTAGCTCTGGGGATTGTCGAACGATATATTGCGAAAATTTGAATGGAATTTGGGTCAGAAAAATGCGCCAAGGTTTATTTGAAGCCTATTTTCGGCAGGAGTATTGTGCGCCCTTCCACCAACCACTCCGGAATCGGCTCTTCCGACTTCAAATATGAGGTCTTGGAAGAGTCGAGGTGGGTCAGAGAGAAACTGTTGATTTTCTCTGACCCATCTCTCCCTCCGCTCTAGACTTCTTTTGGCGTCAGATAGTATCCGTATTCTCTCAACAATATGCTGTCTGATGGTCAGCAGCTTTGACTTGTTAAGTGTGTGATAACGGGTCCGGAGTTCGCGCGCAAAC
>NC_046660.1:131226066-131232411 GCF_010883055.1 Belonocnema kinseyi
GAAAGAGGGAGCTCTTCTTAATATTTTGACACAAAAATCATGTCGATACACCTTACCGACTGCGAGTAAAGCCACCCACGCTTTAACTTGACAGACTGTAGTCAATCACGCACTGAATGCGGGACCCGTACTGTCTTGCCCAGCCAATCTTTATGGTAAGTTGATGCATTCGTCTTTTGGTCTTATGATCAACCGTTGGTTTTGTTTTACGGTTCGCATCGCCTAAAGCTCTCGCTGCATTATACACATAATAATTGATAGCCCAGAGGTCGAATTCTCCGGGTCGTAAAGCATCGCTCTTCATCTATTAGATTCCTGGCCGCGGTTGGCCTTAGTGTCGCCTCTCTTTCTCTTTTGCCGGCTTGTTCTAGCTGTGGTAAAGTATGCGTTCCGCTTACATAGCCCCTTTTACGGAGTAGTTCAGCATGATTTCGGAAACGTTACTCCGAAAAGTGTGATAGCTCCGGGTGTTTCTCGCACCACAGAGCATGCAGCCGTGCCATGTAACCCCGTTCAGGGGCCACACTCGCATCGTAGCACTCTAGCAAGCCGTGATTCAGTCGCTCCGTCCACCCAAAGGTCGCGAGATCCCGCCGATCCATCGCATTGAATCCATTTTCATAGGCTCCGCCAGCTCTAGATTGGTCGGCATTAATGGCCGACCCATTGTCGGGAGCCCTGCGCGTTCTATGGTATTGAATCGCACTTACTACAACTATGTTTCGTATTGTCATTGTTGTTCCCGCGAGAAGCTAGGGAAAGGGGTTCGTCCATCCTTGTAGAGTCCCGCATGCAAGGATAAGGCTGCGTACTCTAAGAGGTCGCCCGGTATCCCGGAGTCACCGTTCTAGACACCTCACCCAGGTGCCGTTAAGCTTTCGGCACGGTTTTCACACCCCCGCTGGGGGGTTAGTTCCTTCGGGACCACCCCTGGACAATTGTCCGCGACTGCCTATTTATTTTTGTAACCATATTAAGCAGAAACCCTTGGTAAAGGGACACTCTTCCCGCATTGAACCTCGGAACATATGACGTCATTCGGTACTGGATTTCATATTTTAAATGGTTTTTTAGTCTCCTTGTACCTTCATATTGTGAATGGTAATTTTTTAAACCTATTTTTCCACTCATGTTATTGGAACTGCTAGTTATTGCAGCTACGATTTCATATTTCAATTTATGAATATCACTTTTTCTTTACTTCAATTTCCAATCTAAAATATTAGTCTTTTCATCTATAAATGGAAATTATTAAATTACGAGTATATTTATAATTAATATGGAAAAAGTATTTTTTGCATTTCTTTGGCTGTATATACTATTTCCTCGACTATATCCTAGATTGCCATCGAACTCTAGTGAAATTAAATATTATAATGCAAATTCCACAACCAATAGTTTTTCCGTGTAATCATCAGCACGTGCGCACAAGATTCTTGGTATCTGGTAAAGGCAATGCAACGTAGAATTGTGTATTACGTAGTTAAATTTCATTTTTTAAGGTGATTATAATTCTTGAATAATGTGGGCAACGCCGTGAACGACCCAAGGAAGGTAGCCAGTGGGTAAAAATAGTGGGCAACATAATTACAACCTGTTTATATTTAGAAATGTAATTTGTCTTTTAAATTCATCGCCTCTATGCTTTTACCCAGATCGTAAAACTGGTAAACGTATTAAACGAGAATATCTATACATAGAGATGTTCTTAATATCTAGAGAGACAAAGGAATAACGTATCCATCAAACTGTAATTTCTCGTTCCCAGGGTTTACATTAATCAATGCTAATTGCTTTGATAGCGGATTCAATCATTTTCCACAAAAATGAAGTGTCTACGAAGTGACATAAGGATTATATAATTTTTTAAATAAATGTGTGTTAATTCTTTGTTTTACATTCGTTATGCGAAAAGTTCTTACATTCAATTACTAAATCTATTTCCTTTTCACGTTTTCATATATAGTTATCTTGAATACTTCATGCATTTTAAAGCAGGAGTTAAATAAGACTAGCGATTTCATTTAAGTTCACCTTGTTTCAATAAATATTTTTCTTCTTTTTAAATTATGTAAAACAAATTAAGGAACAATTGTTTATTTTTTATAAACTTTTAATGTTATACACTGTTAAAAAAATCTATTCGAAGCTTAATATAGATGTAAGTAAAGTCATATGCATATACCGTAAATTAATTGAGCGGCCCGATTCCAGAACGGGTCATAACACGGTGAAGTTCAGAGGGGTTTGCCACTAGAAACTAAAAATCAAAATTTAAAAATTTTATTTTTGAAGAACCAATTCTTAAAGGAAATTAGTTGGCTCATCTTTTTTCTTGTAGCGAATAAGTTATATCTATAATAATTTTCGAGATAACCATGATGATGATGTTTTTTTTCTAATGTCGATTTGTAATTAATTTGTTGTCTCTCGCTCGTCGTCACATCTACAGTTTTTGGAATTTTTTGATGAAATTTGAAGACACTACACTCTAAAGCATCCTTAGAATGATAATATGAGCGAAAGTTCATATGACATGAAACTTTCCTATAGTTTTCTGAGCCACTTCTTTACAGTAAATTTTATTTTGTTCCAACTTCGCTCTAAACAAAGCGATCGAAGATTGTAAGGAATTGCATTCACAATGGCCTAGAAAACAATTTTTTATTTTGTTATAAGTAATTATTTAAACTTTTCGCTCACATCATCATTCTAAGGATACTTTAGATAATATTGTCACCAAATTTCATTTTAAAAATCCAAAAATTGTGCATGTGACAAACAGCGAGATACCAAAAAGTAATTACAAATCGAGTTTAGAACGAAAAAATCATTATCGTGGTTATGTCAAAAACTATAATAGTACAACTTTTTCGCTAGAGGGAAAAAGATGCATCATCTAATATTCTATAAGAATTCATTCTTCAAATATCAAAATTTAAAATTTCGATGTTTAGTTTCCAGGGGCCAACCACCCCTCAACTTTACCGAGTTATGTCCCGTTCTGGAATAAAGGCGCTCAATTTTAATATAATATTATATCGTGAAAATAATATACACCAAACTCTCACCCCTAGTCACTTCGTTTTTAGCCTTCTTTCAACTGCTGGACCCTTCAGTTTCTCAGAGGGAATAGGGCGAGCGCGGTTGCGACAGTCGTCAAGGAAGGGTCGCTTTGCGCGAATAAGAAGTCAAGTATATTGCGCAATAGCATACATTCCAATTGAAAACGATTCAGGCGGCCCTGACTGTTCACGTTTCGACCCCCCCCCCCCCCCCCCCCCCCCCCCCCCCCCCCCCCCCTTCACCAATTCAGTCCAACGCTATTTAAAGGCAGCCCCGACATTGAACTTAAGGCGATAGTTTGGTGTACATGTATATTAAAATCAGTAAAACAGAGTGCGTGAAAACACCATGTTACTAATGCCTTCAGATCTAGTCCAATATTAAAAAAATAAAGTAATAACCTTAAAAAAGTTGACTGAAATCTTACTAAAAATCAAAGTACGACGCAAGGGTGAAATTTTGTCTAAAATTCGCCGTAAATGTTAAAATTTTAACGTCAGTATAGGTACTCGGGGAATACATTTCTTGATTATTTGCTTAACTGAAATTTTTCACTTAAAATACGGAGTAATTTATATTTATCTAGGAGAGAGTAGTAAGTTTTATTATTTATAATTGAAAAATACTACCAAAATTGTTTTGATTTGTGTAAAATGTAAATATCTGACTTTTCTAATGAATGATAAATATGCGGTATATGAAATTTATATACATACACGGAAAGAATTAGTCGCTTAAAAATTCGTTAACTGTATGTATTAGGTTTGGATACGAGGAGAAGTCGAATAAAGTTTTGAAACCTCCTTGTTACAGAATGTGATCAATAGATATCAGGAAATTATGAAACATTTTAGAAGAATTCAAAAATGTTAATTGCAGAGTTTAAATAAACAGCGGTATAAAATTTCTAATCCAGTTGACGAGAGTCTCAGCGACAGTGGAAGAAAATCTAGGAGAAAGGAAACAAAGGAGAGAATAAATAATTATTGATAGCGTCACAAGTTCAACACACACCCACGCTTCTATGCACATACACAAACACCCATGCATACATACAATATTTTTGCAGCATACCCGACTTTATGGCTTATACGCAAACATATACTAAACTAACTTAATACTACCAAATACAAAGCTGTATAAACTACCGGACAACCGCAGTTTCGCACGCTGAATGGTAATATTCGAACGAACCTTTTATACTCACTAGGTGTTTCCTTCACTGCTCATGGGAATCAGAGCAGAGTCTGTAGTATGACAGGCACCGAGAAAGTTTCATTGTTAAGAACGCTTGTTTAAACAAAATCTTACATTGATTACAAATGTAATTTAACTGTATTTAACAATATTATAAGCACGAAAATGTTAGAAAGCTTATTCAGTTAATCTTTCAATTGTCATGTAACTGATAATAATATTCATAGCTGCAGATCGTGTTTAAGCCGAAAATGCACGACACGAACTTCGGTTTTCTTAGGTGTTCTGCTGCGCGATGATTGCCGATATGAAAGCTTCGGAAATTTTCGGTGTTCTTCTATTTATATCTCGATCCACATTTGAAAGAAATTAGCGATTTTAATGTTTCGCGTGATTGTTAATTTCATCTATGCGTGGATTTTTAAGTTATGTTTTTTAGGTGTATATAATATGGATATTATTACTATTGCATATATATATATATATATTATAGTTAAATTTTTAAACAAAAAGTTAAATCTTCATTCACAAAGCTGAATTGTATACTACTATAACTAAACTGACGAATCATAAAAAAATGTTAAGAAAGTGGTTCCACTTTCACCCAGTAAAGTTGAAAAAAATTGTTAAGATTATTTGAAATTGCTTGAAATTATTTAGATTAATTGAAAATTTCTTGGAATATATTGAAAGAACCTAAAATATTTAAAATCCTTAAAACTTCTTGAAATTTTTCGAAGCTCTTGAAAATTCCTTGCAATTTTTAAAATAACCTGAAATATTTTGAATCCTTTAAAATCTTGTACTACATTATTGAAATGATTAGAAAATTCTTTGGAATCTATTAAAATATCGTAAGATATATTAAATCCTTTGAAATCCTATATTATATTACTGTAATTAATTGAAAATGCCTTGGAACCTTTTAAAATATTCTCAAATATTTCGAAACCTTCAAATTTTTTGTAGCACCTTCACACTTCTTAAAATGTCGAAAGTACTTTGAAATTATTTCAAATAACTCTGCTAAAATTGTGAAAATTCTTAAAAATTCCTTGAAATAATAAAAATAAGGTGAAAATTCCTTGATATCTTTTGAAACATCCTCAAATGGTAAAAATCCCTTTGAACCTTTTAAAATCTCTTAAAATTTGTTTCAACTCTTAAAAATTCCTTGGAATCCTAAAATCACCATGAAATATTTCAAATCCTTGAAAATCTCATTCGAAATTATTTAAATCAATTGAAAATTCCTTGGAATCTGTTGAAATATCCTGAAATATACCAAATCCTTTAAAGTGTATTAAATTACTTTAATCAATTAAAAATTCCTTGGAATCATTTTAAATTCTCTCAAATTTTGCAATTCTTTTGAAATACCTCGAACATTTTTTAAATATTTCTGAAGTACTTTGGATTTGTTTTAAATAATCCTTGGAAAATTTCTTAATTCTTTGAAATTCCTGTGAATTCCAAAAATAAATTGACAATTCCTTGATATCTTTTAAAACATCCTCATATGTTTCAAATTCCTAAAAATCTTTTGATATTTCTAGAAATTTTTTAAAGCTCTTGAAAATTTCTTGAAAATTTAAAAACATTCTGAAATATTTATAATCTTTTAAAACATCCTTAAGTATTTAAAATCCTTGAAAATCTTTTGAAATAACTTGAAATTTTGTTAACCTTCAGATTGAAATTTAAAAAAGAGAAAAATTTTAAAACGTTACATACTGAAATATTTGTGGATTAGATTTGTGAAAACAGAATCAATAAAAATGCAAAGCTTTCGAAATTTCATATTCAAAAATTTGTAACTATGAAATGTGAATAATTTACAACTCGATGGGATTCAAGTCTATCAAATTTAAATTGTAAACTTTGAAGTTTATTTTGCAAAAAATTAGTATTTATAAATAAATTGAAGGTGTTTAAAGTTTAAAAGTATGTTTTTCAAAAAAAGATAAATCGTTTCATAATTACCAGGTGTATACATATTAAACCGGTATTTTTTCAAGAAAAAAACACATTTATTTCAAGAGAATGATAACAAATATTTTATTCAAAGTATGCGCCCTCGCT
>NC_046660.1:131232511-131284792 GCF_010883055.1 Belonocnema kinseyi
ACAATACGCCAATTAGCACAAATGGTAAGTTCCGAGAGTGCCTACAAGTGTGCCTACTGGCCGCTAGATGGCAATACCGGTTTCATATGTATACACCTGGTATATGCAAACATTGTTGCAGAAATAGTTCAACTTTAACTCGAGTAATTTCTATTAAAACTGTAATTTAATAGTTAGACTAATCTACAAACAGTTATATTTTTAATGTTTGAAAATAATCTTTTTTCTAAATTTCAGCCTGAAATAATTTCATTTACAGAGTATCCAATTGAAAAACACACATTTCAATTTTGAACGCTTTCAATTTAGTTGTGATTATTAATTTTTTACAAATAAACTTCCAAGTTTACAATTAAAAGTTTGAAGACATCTCAGGCAGAAATATTATATATAGTTTGTATATATTGTGAATTATTATATATAATATTCATTTGTTTTATACATTTTTTGTATAAAACAAATGAATATTATGTATAAAACTTCACACTATGTATATACTATATATAATTTTTCCGCCTAGGCTGAATCCAATCGATTTGAAAATTATTCTTATTGAATAGTTAGAAATTTTTGAAACTTTAATTTCGAAAGCTTTGAATTTTTATTCATCCCATTTTCAAAGCTCTAATCTACAATCACTTCAATATTTAACGTTTTGAAAATTTTCTCTTTCCTAAATTTCAATATGAAGCTTTACAAAATTTCAAGACATTTCAAAAGATTTTGATTATTTGAGGATCTTTTAAAAGATTTCAAGGAATCTTTTATTTCTTTTTTTTTGATTTATAGGAATTTCAAAGAATTAAAAACATGATGCATGGGTTATTTAAAAAAATCCCAAAGTGCTTTGGGAATCCTAAATAAAAGTTCTAGGTATTTCAAGAGATTTTAAAGGATTTGAAAAATTTGAGAGAAATTATTTTCCGGACAACTCAGATATTTGACAAAAATCCTTTGTGAAGTATAATATTTTTAAATGAATAATTTTATTGTTTGTTTGACCAAAAGAATTTGTCACATTTACTAAGCTTTAAAATTCTTTATTCAAATTGTGACCTTTGATAATGAAAAGATTTCAAATCTTCAGTCCGTCAAAATAAAGTGCTCGTAAAATTCGAGCCTTAAAAATAAAAAAATAGGCAATTTTATAAACATTTTCATATATTTTATGAAATTAATTTTTAAATACAGATACTTTTAATACTTATGTTCTATTTAAAATTTCTAGTTTTTTCAACTTACAAACTTTTAGGCTTCTTAAATTTGTACATTTTTCAAGTAATAAATTTAAAAAATTGTAATTCCATTGAAGAGGCGGTACATTCTAAACTTTCCATTCATTTCAAAGTCAATAAAATTAGAATTATATAAATTTAAAATCTGCTGCCTACAAAATTAAATTATAATTCAGTTTGTACATGTAAAAGATCAGAAGTGAACTATCTACGTGAACACAGGTGCGCATCACCTCTCGTCTTCTGCGATTGTCGACGAAATCAGATAAGCTGAGGTGGCTCAGTTCTTTGATTTCTCGTCTCTTAAATTATCTTTAGCAAGAAATCTAAAACTCAGTTTAAAATAATAGAAAATCTGATTAACTTTATACTATAATGTACAAAATTATTTTTTAAATCCTATCTCTTTCAAACTCCTCGACTGCCACGTAAACTCTAGAGAAACTCTTTCAAATATTGTTAACCTTTAAAGTATTTCTAAAAGAAGATCGCTTAGTTCATATAATAATTTTACATAAGTATTACTTGACTTTTTTCTGCGTCTCAGTTTTTAAATATTAGTAGACTTTATTCCATATCTCATAAATATTTTTCTATTATTTCTTCAAAGGCATTAAAACATTCGAAGACTATTCTCTCTGGCCAAGAATCATCAAATAATCGCTTAAATTTTAAAGTGTGAAACTGTGAATGAAGCCATTAACTACTTTCCATGACCGAATTGCGAAATAAAAATATTTATTTTCCAAACCTGTGAAAACATGATCTTATATTAAAGGCTTTTTGACATGAAAATAAAATTAGAATGTTAAATAGCCATTAATTTAATAAATTTCAATACTCTATGGTTGGTTTCCTGTAAAGCCTAACACATGTGAGGCTTTTAGAATAATAGCTGAGTATTCTTTAGAAGGCCTAAATAAACCAGGAATTTGGAAGTCAGGTATAGATTTCCTCCGAATTTCTTCTGAAGGCCGGCAGTCGGCTGAAGGCCTAGGAAGTCGGCTGAAGCCTTGAATCCTTTGAAAGCCTACTATATTCTCCTAATACAAAATCTCTAAACGATCTTGTTGTATTCGATTGTCACGATTTTCGTTTACGATTGCTATATGTGTGTGTGACACGTGGCGTCAGTACATTAGACAGCAATGAGATTCATGATGCGAAACCTATCGTACGTGGCAGCACCGGGCCGAGTACTAAACCCTCTGCAATGAGATACAAATTTCATTAAAAGAAATTTTGTGAATAAGCGTAAAGTTCCATTTATACCTTGTAAACATCACAAAATACATTTTTCAAGTTTCTTTTAGCAATATTTATCATATATCATTCGTAAAATGTTCATAAATCCTTTCTGGCTGTCACTTGTAAAGTGAAGTTAGCATTACCATAGTTTACCATATATCCCATTTTATGTACGATTTCCACTAAAAGTATACAGTACCCTCGTATATAAGAACTAAACATATATTTAAAGTTTCTTTACCCTCATATATTAATTATAATAAACGCATACGAAGCGCCATATTGAGTTCCGCCTCTCATCGACAGAGGGTCTAGTACATGTAATTCTTAAATTTAATGACCGGGAAAATTTAAATAACGAACTTCAACCCAACGATGTCCTCTTAGGTTTCTGCAACTGGTAAGGCAGGTTTTCACTGCAAGGGACTAAAGTCCGCCTCGCGTCGCGCTAAAATTTCAAATTATTTTCCAAGGGATCTGAATTAAGACTCAAAAAATTGTTCGAATATTTGGTTTTTTATTTTAAAAGTGCTCGTTTCGACGCTGCTTGACAGACTGGCTCCTACCTTCAGTTCTACTATCTTCCTTGGTCCTGAGGCCCCTTTACTCCCACTCTTCCGATTTTTTCACTGCTAGCTCTACTTTTTGAAGGGCTGTACCTCACTGCATCTGAAATTCGTTTGGTTTTCCTTTGGCCTATCTCCTGACTCCTCCTATTCTTACTCTTTTTCCTTCCCCCCTTTGTAGCTATGTTTTCCTAATCCTACGTCTTCTTAAGAATTACAATTTTTGTTATTAAAACTAACTAAATGTAAAAATGGAAATCTATGCAACCTTTTTGATCAACAATGCTAGAAGTATGAATCTCGTCGATGCTTATAATTAGTCCATGCTATCTTCAACTATCTTTTCAAATTTGATAATCAATGCATTTTAGTATTGAGATATTCAATATGCCTAATTTTGACTACATTTACCAATAATATTGCATTCTAGCGTACCTGCAGTCTATCTTGACTTATTATTACACTATTTCGATTTATTGACAGAGCTCATGCATTTCATTTCTATATGTATATTTATGATTATTATTTACATATTCTTTTCTACAATTTCGATGTTTTAAATAAAATATTGATTAATCATTTGTAATCATGCAACTGTTTCTCACTCTCGTTGCCCTTTTCAACAAATCTGTAATATATTGCTTATTTTTCAGTCCTTCTGTCACATTTGGTGCCAGATGGGTTGCCGCACGCGATCACCCCCATGCCTCCAGAGTCCTTGACAATACAACTGTTTCATTTCCCAATATTTAAGGGATTAAATTTCTGCCACGTCGGAGTAGTCTCTGGTCCCTTTGATTTTACTATCCCTTTTCGTAAACTGACCCGTCCCCCAACAAAAAGGCCTGCTTGAGAATTGATAGTGCCCCCAAAACTTTGAAGCCTAGCTAAAGCGTATTTCCTGATTTCAGCTATAAATTATTTTCGAGAAACGTCGCTTTTTGTTTGATCTTATTGCTCTCATATGGCTTGCAGACCAAGTTCTTGAGAAACATGCCACTCGACACTTTCAACTTAGCCCACCCATACATTTCTACGCCGTAATTTTCTAATCCCGATTTCCGCTCTTTTCAAAACTTTGGTTTTATGATCCTGGGAATTTTTTTTAATTTGACTCTTTCTTTGAGTAAGGAGAAGAGAGAATTCTCAAAACTAGAAATTGGAGTGATAATTACAATCGTGAACTTGATTGAGATTTTGAAATCTCCCGCGCTGAATCAAGGGCCTCTATATCTTGATTCTGGAATTATTAGATACTCGGCGCGGTGCTGCCACCTACGATTAGATTCGCATCTGGAACCTCACGGAAAAACTCAAAATTATTCCTTCGTTTGTAGCTACACACGTATGATACGAGGCATTAGTTTGTGAGACAGTAATGTAACGTTACACAAGTTTTCGTTCTTCAGTAGTCGCGTATTTGAACTCAATGACCCCAACGCAGCTGCCTTGGTCTGCGCTTGCTTGGATTTTAATGACGTTCATTGGCTACAGCGCGTGTCTATATTTCAACTTTAAATACGTACACGAACTGGAGCCAATGAGCGCCGTTCAGTTGAAGCATAAGCAAGTATTTTTAGATCACTGTTAGCAATAATAATCGAAATTCTAAGTCCATAATAAGAGTCAACGCTTCTTATTTACCATCACCTTACTAGCTCGTACCGCAATGTACTAGGCAGTCTGATAAGTACCTGAAAATTCTAAGAGATGGCATTAGTATTCACTAATGTGAACCATTTTCGTCGAGCTTGATCCTTCAAATGATGTCTGTCAAAACTTCAGCCATTTATGTTTACGCATTTACAAGTTACAGCACTGAGAAGCGACTAACCTCCGAGTTTTTTTAACATGGAAAAATCTGAGTTTCGAGTTTTGATCAAACACTACTATCTTCGCAAGAAAACGATATCCGAGACCAAGGCCAAGCTGGATAAGTATTACCCGGACTCTGCACCGTCGATTGGAACGATTCATAAGTGGTTTACTTAGTTTCGTTGTGGCCGTACGAGCACAGTTGATGCTGAACGATCTGGGCGCCCAAAAGAGGTCACTACACCAGAAAATGTCGAAAAAATCCGTGATATGATGTTGAATGATCCCAAAGTGAAATTGAGAGAGTTACCTAATGCTGTAGGCATATCATTGGAACGTGTGGGCAATATCGTGCATTCAGTTTTGGGCATGAAGAAGCTATGCGCGCGATGGGTGCCGCGTTTGCTCACAGTGGACCAAAAACGAATTCGTGTGACAACTTCCCAGCAGAATTTGGCATTATTTTCGGGTAAGCCGACCGAGTTTTTGCGCCGATTCATAACCATGGATGAAACCTGGATCCACTTCTACACTCCTGAGTCAACGCAACAGGCAAAACAGTGGGTTCCACCGGGCCAAAGTGCTCCGAAGCGTGCAAAAACGCAACAATGGGTCCGAAAGGTTATGGCCTCCGTATTTTGGGATGCACATGGCATAATATTCGTGGACTATCTTGAAAAAGGTAGAACCATAACCGAAGCATACTATTCATCATTATTGGACCGATTGAAAATCGAAATCGCCGAAAAACGACCGCATTTGGAGAAGAAAAAACCGCTTTATCATCACGACAATGCGCCTGTTAATGCATGCTTGGTTGCACAAGCAAAATTGCATGAAATCGGCTTCGAATTGGTTCCTCAGCCACCGTATTCACCAGACCTGGCCCCCAGCGACTATTACTTGTTCCCTAACCTGAAGAGATGGCTCACCTGTAAGCGTTTTTACTCAAACGAGGAGCTCATAGCTGAAACTTAGGCGTATTTTGAAGACCTTCCGATCGAGTACTTTTCGGACGGTATCAAAAAGTTAGAAAATCGTTGGACTCGCTGTATTAACCTAAAAGGAGAGTATGTTGAAAAATAAAACCGACTTTGCCCAAAAAAGCGTCTCCGTGTTTCATTTTTCAAGGACTTATCAGACTGCCTAGTAAGCTGAAAGAGAATGAAGAAGACTGCCGAAAAACGGTATGTTAGTATATTTGGAGGCTTTTAAAATTGTTTTTGTTTTTTGAAGATACAGAGTGAGTATTTTTCGAAATTGTCTGGAGACGTGAAGACCCGATACATCCAAATAATCGAAAATTCTAATCTTTATGCTCTGAAAGATGAAGATCTCAGTCAAAATGTCAGTGCAGTACCGCCCATCACTATACTGAATTTATTATAATACTTTATTCGATCCCACAATTCCTAAACCACACATTATTTAAAAACATAACCAAGTTTGGAAGATTATCCATTTCATGGAGCGGTTTTAGTGGTAAAGGTGAAGTGCAAGGAGTTTAATGGTACTTTTCTGCCTCTGAGTTAGATTATTATAACCAGAATATATTTTTAATTAAAAGTTAATGTTTGAGTTATTATTTGCCATCCTATGAACATTAGCATTAAGTGATATTCCTGTGCAGCATGGAATTTGTTTTAATTTTTAAACTAAATTTTGAGGTAATGAATACATTATTTAATATAATCGCGAATTGGTTGCAGAATTAGATAATTCGTGTGATATCAGGCCAGGGGCGGACCCAGAAAAATATTTCGGGGGGAGGGGGGTGTTCAGAATATATATATATATATATATATATATATATATATCGCATGTATAGCTTATCGGCGTCGACCTTTAATACGAAGGGTCAAAAATTTCTGGGGTGGGGGCGAACACCCTAAACACCAAACCAGGATCCGCTACTGTATCAGGCGATATCATCAAAACGTTGTAGTATTGCATTTTTTTGCGACTTTAATGTAAATCACCCGTATTCCTCCAAAAATCTATAAAAAAATTTTTTTGCTATGGAAAGTTAGGAGAATGTACTACAAAAACATTTCGAAAAATAAGCTCTCTCATTTTTCTTAATACGAAAAAATACTCTATGTTTGAAATACATTGAAAATTAGTGAAATTTACCATACAAATTTCATGCAAATTTGTAAAATTCTTTGTGAAAACCAGAAATTATTTTAAGCACGTTTTACTGCAAACTGTTTGCTTTTGAATTGTAAAATATAATGTTCACTTCAAATTCCCAATAAGTTTCTATCGCATTTTATGTCAGCAATGGAATTTTATAACAAATTCCATGCTTCACAGGAAATACAAGCTTTTCTCAGTAGCAGACATGTACCATTAAACTCCTTGCACTAACCTTCACCACAAAACAGCCGCATTAAATGTATAAGCATCCAATCTCTTATATGCTTTTTAATAATGTATGGTTTAGGAACTGTGGGATTATATAAAGTATGACAGTAAATTAACTGTAGTAATCAACAAAACTGTTCTGACATTTTCACTCGGATGTTCATCTTTCTTTAGTGGGCACGAATGTCCCGAGAAGTTTTTAGAACGTCCTAAGTCGGGCCAAATAACGTTCTAAAAACATACAATGTTCCAAAGTCGTTTTCAGGACGTATTCTGAATAATGGACGTTTTTGGACGTTTTCTGGACTGACTTAGAACATTTTCTGGATGTTCAACAATCAATTTTCGACCAAAATAATGGAATTAGAAAAGCTGAATTATTCTCTACCAAAATAAATGAATTTCTTATCAAATGGCTAAATTTTTTACGACAAGAAAAATCGATTTTCACTTTAGAATTTTAATTTTCAACCAACCATGGTATAATCGAATTTTCTCTTAAAGAAATAAATTTTTATGAACAAAAAAAGAATTTTGAACATAATGATTGAACTTTTAATCAATAAGGTTTAACAAACAAACAAAAAATGGACTTTTTATAAAAAGATTAATTTTTAACTAACAATGGACAGCTAACTTTTCATTTTAATAAATTAGATTTGAAAAAAAGAATTATCAACAAAATAGTTGAATCCTCTATAAGTAACATAAATTTTCAACCAAGAATTAAAATTAAACATTTTCTTCCAAAAAAGACATATCTTTAATAAAATCCATGAATTAAAAGAACGATCATTTTTCAATTAAAAAGATCAATCTTAAATTAACAATATGAATGTTTTATCAAAAATGGCAAAGTTCAATTTTCAGTAAATAAAATAAATTTTTAATCAAAAAACAGTATTAGCAAAATTTTTTGGAAGGAGATCGAATCTATTTCAAATCAGGCAGGTTCTACGCTTCAAGTCGCAGAATCTATCAGGAAGGGAATTATGTTTTTTCGAAACTAAATTTTTCCAGAAGCATTTTTTGTTCTGTAAAAAAAATTATTTGAATTTTGACATCTATGTTTACAAAATTAATTTTTAACCAATAAGATTAATGTTCTACCAAAAATATGAATATTTAACCAATTACTTGATTTTTAAACCGAAAGAGAACAGTTTTTCCAACTTTTTTGTTGAAAATATTAAACAATTTCGTTGATTTTTTTTCTTTCTTGTCTGAAGTTATTTTCATGGTTGCAAATTTTACATTTTGACAATGTCAGTTTGTGAAATTGTCACAGGCGGTCAAAATTCGGCAACTTGATTTTCTGATTGAACATTAACAATATAAAAATCTATCCATTTTCGTTAAAAATTAAACTATTTTTGAGAAAATTCTTTAAAGTCTAAGACTCTATGGTCCAAAAGCACAGAATGCAGGACCTAAGAGCCAAGGAGCGTGGCCGCGCATTAATCTCCCAAAATTGATCTCTGTGTAGAAAGTTTATGTTTTTAAACGCAACGGTATGCTTGAAAATTTAATTATTTAATATTAATTAAATTAAATTTAATTTAATTATTTCGTTAACAATTTGTCTTTTTTGTTTGAATTCGACTGATTTTTATTGATATGAATATTTTTTTCTTGTAGAAATATCAACTAGTACAATTATGGTTGAAAATTAATTCTTTTGTTGAAAATTGCACTATT
Source organism: Belonocnema kinseyi (assembly GCF_010883055.1). Lineage (NCBI taxonomy): Eukaryota > Metazoa > Arthropoda > Insecta > Hymenoptera > Cynipidae > Belonocnema > Belonocnema kinseyi. The sequence goes on from NC_046660.1 coordinate 131,241,441, forward strand.
CCAGTTTTAATTGAACTTTTTTCAAAGGTTAAAATTGATATTAACGATTCATTATTTTATTTAGAAATTTATCTTCGTGGTTGCAAATGTAACCATTTCCTTTAAAATGCTTTTTTTGTTTCAATTCAGCTATTATTGTTTTAAAATAATATTTTTTAGTTGAAACATAAACCATTACATTTCTCATCGAGGTCCCAGTGCGCACGAAATTAGAAAACGTAATTGGAACACACTTAAAACGTGTCTTGGATTTTTAGGTCAAAATACGTTATTGGAACGTTTCAAAAACTGTCTTATATGAGACCAAATAATGTACACTGTTAAAAATTTTAGGAGTAAATGGCTAGCGGAGTCGAGAGTACAATTTTTCGAAGAATAAAATCAACTCAGTATCGAATACATTCAACTCCGCATATTATAATCCAGAGTAAAATAAAATGATTGAAAGGTTCTCTAGTATATTCAAAGTAAATATATAAGTAATTTGCAACGTAGAGAAACAAAATCTTCGCCCATGCTCAATCTGGAGTTAAAAAGTCGTGGCGGGACTTGTTCTCAGCAAACATGGTTACAGAACAGATTTTTAGCTGTTCTAGAACACAAATGAACGTGTTCTAGAACAGGTTAGTAACAGGTTAAAAACATGCGAGGAACTATGCTATCCGCCATACTCTAGAACAATTCTGTAACAGTTTTAGAACGCTGTGAGATACGATCTGTTACATTTCCATAACAATTCTAAAACTCGGTCACCAGTGTTATGTAACAATTCTTTAACATATCTAGAACGCCGTGAAAACCGATGTGTAAAATTTCTAGAACTCAATTTCAAATGTTGTATAACAAATCTGTAACAGGTCTAGAACGCTGTGACAACCGATTTGTAATATTTCTAGAACAATTGTAGAACTTTGGTACGCTGGGTAGTGAAAAATCTAGGACAATTCAATAACAGTTATAGAACAATTACAAAACTGCTATATATCTTATATGGAACAGTTTTATGTGCCCCTTAGAGCAATAGAATATCCCGGGGTATTCGCTTTGACCCCATTTATGTCCCGGGTTATTCCAGGAATAACCCGTCGCAACATCCTGCGAGGCGGAAATTCTGAATTCCCCATGGATATCTTTTGATCCGAGACAACTCGTACGCAGTCCAGACTAACAAAAACTATGCGTCCGAGATATCCACATTAGGGAAATACGCAGGTTTAGCTCTCGACCGAAGCGCAATGGAAGAGCCTCGCCCTGGAGGAACCGTCTTGTTGAACACGGTGACCTCTACGCCAGGTAACTATGCTTCTCACCGCCTTGGCTCCTCTCTTAAACACTCGACCCTTCATTTCAGTTGCGAAAAGGTGGAAAGATTAAAATCTTCAAATAATAAATTAAATATTTTGGTGTCAAATCTTTTACCCATGAATCATGTTATATCATTTATACCATTATGAGTGTTAGACACATGAATATACGATCTTATTTTTTAAAGCGAGGATAAAATAATTATTTATTTAACATAATAAATAATCATAAATAACGTTCGATATCAGAACTTGATTGAGTTTCCATAAAAGTTTGGATGTAGTCGGTGTTTTTCCTCAGAAATTGCTATTTTCAATTTATTTAGATGGTATTTTGAAGAAGATTCACAACTTTTTTACAACTTCTGGTTATTTTAATCATTTTCACCGGAAATAGTTATTTTTAATAAACAATCATTAGACTTCAAAGATGATAAAAAATTGTTGTGCAATTCGAGGTAAGAGTAACGTTTTTTACTAAAAATGTTGATAAGGATTTCAAAAAAGATAAACATTTTTAGGACATTTTAAGGTTATGATAATATGAATTGTAATTTGGGCTATTAATTGGTAAAATTGTTTTTGTTTAATTTTTATTTTTCTCTATTACTTTTTTTTCAGTGTAGAATTTAGCCAAATTACTTTAAATGTGTAGAAATAATTCAAAAATGCAAAACATGCCTCATAATTTCGTTCGGATTGCTGTGGAAAGCAAAACATTCTGTCCTTATATGGACTGAAAAAGCTACATCATACATTCAATTATAACTTTAATTATTGTGATTGCAAGATAACTTTTCGCACTTTATTTATACGTGCTTTAAAAAAAAAGTTGATAGCTAATCAGCCAAAAATGTTTAGATGATAATTGGACTAGATAGATCTAGAAAGCCAGGAATCCAAACGAAATTAAGGGCATTTTTAATATTTTACTAGTATTTTTTAAACCTCAAAATACCTTGGGTTTAAAAAACTTCTTTATTGATTTAAAATTTTCTTTATTAATTTTTTTTAGTGTAAAATAGGCACGTTTTAGAGTAAATGTTTATTGTTTAGGTATCTTTTAAATTATCAACTTTAGTTTCAAATCAACAAAAATGAAAAAACTTTGTTAATTTGTGAGACAATATCATAATTAAACATGTGGAAATTAAATATTCAAATTTATTAATGTAATACTGCTACTTATTCAAAGTGTATCTATTTTAATATATAATAAAGTCAATTTTAAACGCTGCAAAATTTAAAAATTCCAAAAAAGCATCGAACACTAAATATTTTCAAAGTATGGATTCCTAAACGGTCAACCCTCTCTCTAAATTATTCTATTAAGAAAATACAACAATTCACTTTAAAAAAATCATGCGAGAACTAGGCATTCAAAATTTATTAATTTAAATTTCCTATCCAATAATATTTTAAAGCGAATGACCTATACATTTTAAAATAAAGATTAAAGATGCTCCAATATTATATAATAAACAAGAAAATTTATTATAAAAAAAATTATTTTTTCAAACAATGTTTTCTACGATTTTCCATAAGTTTGCGTTTTTTTAAGATATATTGCAAGAACTTTGGATATATTTAATAAACAAATGCATTTATCAAGCATTTTTCGACTTTCCTAATATTTTTGACGACTCTTTCGTTGTAAAATACCCAAATAATCCATATATTTATTAAATTTTGTTGAAAGATCATAGAATGTGTTAACTAATTATGCATTTTACTGAAATTATCATAAAGTTCCCAACTAAAAGGACTGACGTAAAAAAAAAAGACTTTTTCCTTCCAAAAGTGCCTGAATAATTCATTTTTTAATTAGAATTGTTTTAAAAAATCATTAAATCTATCAACTAATTATAAATTTTGCTTAAATTGTCATAAAGTTCGCAATCGATAGGACTGGTATTGAAAAAAAAAGAATTTTACTGCCGATAAATTCCCCAATAATGCATTTGTTTACCAAGTTTGTTTAAAAATAGAATAATATTAATCAACAAATTAGGAATTTTTCTGAGATTATCATAAAGTTCATTATTTAAAAAAAATTGAAATAGGAATAAAAACAAATGTTTTTGTCGAAAAATTTCTGACTAATGCATTTGTTCATTAAATTTGTTTGTAATTTCAGCAATAATATTATCAACAAAAATTTTCTATTCATCACATTGTTTTTATTGAAATTTTTGCAATATAACTTAAAAAACGTAAAATTATGGAAAATTGCAGAAAGCATTCTTACAATAAATAATTTGTTGATAAATTTGTTTATTATATAATATTGGAATATTTTTAAATAATGTGACTTTAAAATTTCGGCGATTTCAATAATCTTTCTGTTATTAAGGAGCACCGGGAGCGTCAAACTGTTCAGCACACTTTTTGTAACCAAACTTCAAGTACTTCGATAGCCAAGTGGTTAGAGTGGGCGGTAAAATACCCTAGTTCAGATACTTTATGTAAGGTTCGAATCCTGTGCCAGTAAGATTTTTTAAAGCGTTTAAAGCTTGCTATTATTAGCGTAAATAACCGTGTGCAAATTATTTATTTGAAAATGATAAAAAATGAACATTATATAATAATAATTTAAAAAATGATTTTTAAAAATTAATTGTCGAAGGTTGGGCCGGCGTCATATTAATAGATGGGAAACATGTGGCACCAAATGTCGGTCCGACGTGGAGAAGCCAAAGGCGGTTGACCATTATCATTTAGCTGGTTGGTTTGACCAGTGGCGCACAAAGTTGGACCGACCGTCCGACGGTTGGCCCGACCGTAGTCCGACGGTCAGTTCGCGCCTGGGAGTGAAACCTTTGCCGAAATATGTTTAATCATAAACCTTTGCAGGTCTTACCTGCAGCAAATGTGCACTTTTTTCTGTAATTGTTTTAAATCTGGTGTCATGATTTATAGCTGGAACTCACTCATACTCTGCCTTTTTCCCCTTGCTGCTAAGGACGCCGTTGCTCCGGGACCTGATTTTACGTTATCATATTGCGCTTTCTTGAAATATAGAGGTTTTGCGATATCATCGTGCAATATCTTTTTCTCCGTGTAGTACTTTTCTTGATGACTAGATGATAAGCTTAAAACACGGATGTGTTTTACTGAAAATTGAAAAAATTTCTGTGGCCGATCATCTGAATAAATTTACATGCTTGAAAACGCAAGATGCAAAAAATTGGTATGTTTGATTTAAAAGCTATATTGATGGCCTATTAGCTTTGCTGTGACTAATAATTTACTTTCTCCTTATATAATTAGTTTTATAACTTAATGGGAATTGCCCTAAAGTAGAAGAAGGTATCAATATTAAAAGAAGTACATTTTTCTTTGCTGGCCTTATGAAAATTGATTATAATGAATTTAAAGAATTAATTTAGAAATAAGTTTGTATTGAAAAATCATTAATTTTATAATCAATGCATGCACTTTCAGATAAACAAGAAGCTGTGGTTCTAGATTGGTTTCAAACTCTGATAAATGCAGAAAATCCTGGAAGGAAGAAGAAAGGCGATTCACCAAATGAAATTACGAAGTACACTCCTCATGATATACGTAAGTCTTTCATCTATCATGTAAAGGTGAGTTAAGCTCCGTAAAGAATATCTAACATTTCGTGACACAATAATAATAATTATTCAATAATCTTGAATCTTACTCTACTCGTATAAAAAAATTATATAATCGTGTTACAATTTTCAGGAAATTAGTGATTTTGAAGCAGAGATATTATGTTTGAGGAATCATATCGTAGATAAGAAAGGCACTTTACAGCCTGTTGTGTTTGTCTTTGGAGAAAAGCTTCACTGATATTGTGGCAATTCATTTCAGTAGCTGGATATGAAATACCATTCACCGAAACAATGGTTAAGTCTGTGAAAGAACTACTAGGATTAACAAAGAGGGCGTTCAAAACATCATGACTTCTGGAAGTATTCCGTGTTCAGCCATGATTCTCTGTGATGCTTGTAAAGATTAATTTTCAGATAATTTAAATTTTATACAGCATATGCGTTTGACGCATTCCGATTTAACATTATTCCAGTGTACTGAATCAAATTGTGGTAAATCGTTTTCATTACTGAACTCATTCATCAGACACAGACGTGCAAAACATACTCCTGAAAAAGATAAACCACGTTCTATCAGAAGAGAACCAGTCTAAATTTTAATCATTCTAAAGATTGAAACCTGGAGTTTGGAACCTGAAAAAGAATCCGCTTCTGAGATAAATTTTACTCCTTTCCACTATCTCGAAGAATCTTCTAATTCAAATGATCCTGATTCGCTCTCAGAAGATGATTTCCTTTGGGTCCTGGAAAGTTCGAAATTAACTTCATATTTACTAAATACAGTTTTTGAAACTGCAAAAGAGATAAATAATCAGGCAATAAAGTTTGAAAGCAAAATGTATCAATGTCAAGGTCTACTCAGAAACCGAGTGAATACTATTATTAGCGATACATCAGTCGTTTGGAAAGTTTAAGCGCGAGTAAAAACTGTTCGTTGAAATTAATGATGTGTTTCAAAATGTTTCTGATACTTTTTGGAGCATGGACATAGAGAGTAAAAGATTTTCTCTACTTAAAAATTATGACACGTTTATTATTCAGCAAAGTTTCAAGATAGAAGAGAGGGTAGATACAAGTCAAATCCTACAGAAACTACGCTGTAGGACGTGCCGATCCTCGCTCATTTGATTTCAGTGCGACATCTTCTAAATTTTTTTTGAAATTTCTGACGTATTCAACAAAACGATGGAATATGTTAATTCTTGAAACTCAGAATCTGAAATTATTTCAAATTTAATTCAATGCCCCCATTGGAAAGCCAAAGTAAATCTTGCAAGTCACAATAAAAATATGCTTACCACTTTTAATCTATTTCGATGATTACGAAAACAACAATCCGTTGGAAAGCCATAAAGGAATATCTAAATGTGGAGCTGTATACTTTAACGTACCGTGTTTACCACGAGATTTTCAGTGAAAAATAGAAAATATTTTTTTATTCATAATATTCAACCCCTTAGACCGGACGAGTTTCAACAATTCTGTTCTTTTTTTAAAATTTGTACAAGAATTAAAATTTGCACAAGACGAAGATCTTAGATTAGACATTTCCTTATTCAAATTAAAAGATACAACTCGATCGGGCATTAAAGAACTTTACGTATTTAAACAATTTTCAGCACGAAAGTATGAAAGTTAATCTAGATATTCCAACACAACTTGAATGTCAATTTTTTGAATAGTTACAGTTATTAACTACAAAATTCACCAACAGCATGAAACCGAAACATTTAATGAGTCTTGAAAGCAAAAATCGCGAAACCAAACAGGCTTAACATTCTGCAAATTGCTCTAGTAATGTTCACAGGGCCATTGCTCTTCGAAATCAGTTGAAATTAAATTACAGATTCTTGAAGAAAATTTCATCTTATCCAACATGCGTCCCCAGTAATTAGATCAGACCCTCAGCAGAATTTACTGGATATTTCTTATTGCATGAATTTCTTGCCGAATTATTCAATTAATAATAACGTCTTAATGACTAATTCAACTGACTACATCGAAAATACAATTAAGAAAGCCAGTGATATATTTACTTTTTCTGAATTAGGCGAATAATTTTACTTTGTCCGCTCAATAATTTTTATTAATAAGGAAGACTTTCTTGTTGTTGTCAAATCGATGCCTGACTGATATCTCAATGAATCAACGTGTATCCAGTAGATGCTTTTTAATAGTATTATTACCTCTAATAAATTACTGTTCGATATAATGAATTATTTAGTTTATTTCATTAACAAAAAACTCCTTAGTTCCAATATTTATCAATGATTCCACATTTGTAAGATAGCTCAACTTTCAGTTCAATTCAGTTTTAAAGACCAAATTAATTAATCATTAATAAGCATTAATAGCATTAACAATTATCATTAATAATAAAAAATAATCATATTTATATACAGTGTATCCAGTGACCTTGAAAACCTTGAAAGCCTGGAGTTCTCCTTGAATTTTTTTAAACCTTGAAAGCCTGAAAACCTCCTTAAATTTTTCACGAGAACCTTAATTAATTTTTTCCCCTTATAAAACGGTTATTTTATGGAATTGCAAAAAATAATTTAAATATTTCAGTTTATTATGAAAGAAGCATCTGGGTTTGAAGATATATTGCTACTGAAAATTTTTTTATTTATCCACATATAATTTACCTTTTACTCATTACAGAATAAATAAAAAAAAATTTAGGCATTTTTTGTGTACCTAACCAATTATTTCATAGATTGCAATGAAGAGGTTATCATATTGTAAATTATTCTATAAGTATGTAATTTTGTCTCCGCTAGTATAGAATGTTAAAGTATACATTTTCTGTGCTATTTAGCTTACAAATTATAAAAATAATAAGTTGAAAATTACAAGGTTTCTTCCAAGATTTTACCACTCTGGTTTTCAGCGTCAGATTTAAAAAAAAAGCTAAAGATTTTGAAAGTTTCAATATATATTAAAGATTTTTAAATATTTAAAAGGATTTTCGAACATTTTACAAAGATTGAACGGATTTCAGCGATTTAGAAGGTGTGTACAACTGTACATCACTAGTTTAAAAATATTTTACAACCGTTTGATAAGGCTTTCAAATCTTTAAAGGATTTCAAAGATTTGAAAATGGCGTGCACACTAGATCCCAGAATTTTCACAAAGATTTCGAACATTTCCAAACATTCTGACGCTCTTAAAAGACTTTTTACGGTTCAAAAAAGGTTATAGTAAACTAGATTTTTAAGATTTCAACAGATTTCGCACAGAATAAAATTATCTTATTGATTTTAAATGAATTCAAACGATTTCACAAAGATTTCAAAGTTTTCCTACAAATTTCATGAAAATTTCAAAAACATAAAAGAATACAAAAGATTTCATAAATAATTCAAAGACGTTAAACTATCAAATCAGGTTTTAACAAATTTGAGAAGATTTTAAAGGTTTCAACGATTTCAAACTATCACACCAGATTTCACAACCAATATTGAAGAAAGCATTCACAAATATTTCAAAGATTTTATAAAAATTTCACAAAGATTTCAATTATTTTAAAGATTTCAAGGATTTCAAATATTTTGCAAAAATTTAGAATGATTCGAAAAGATTTCACAGAAAATTTAATATTTCAAAATTATTTTCAGCATTTCAAGAGATTTCGACGAATTCACAAAGATTTCAATCGATTTCATGAACATTTTTTGGATTTCAAAGACTACTTGTGTTCGCAAAAAATTAGGAATTTAATTATTTTTAAGTTTAACCAAAAACAGATGCGTTTGGTTTTTGGAGTTTTCAAGACAATTTTTGTTAACCGACTTTTCTACTAAACGAAGATAAATTTTCATTAAAGGCAAATGAATTTCTAATCGAAAAAGGCGAATTTTCAACAACGCAGCTGGACTTAAACAAACGATTGAATTTTTGAAAAATGCAGATTAACCTAAAAATAAAAAGAGGTGCATTTCGAATCAAATACTTTAATTTTTAAGCCGAAAAGATCATATTTTTTTACAAAACAGTTGAATTTTCAATGTGAATGGGCGAATTTTTTTCCAGTAAGACAAATGCTCTACCAAAGCCTTAACATTTTAGCCAGATAGTTTCATTTTTAACCAAGTCATGGAATCTTTAATAAAAACGAAAATAATTCATCAACCAGAAAGTTCCATTTACACACAAATAGTTGAATTTTGTATTTAAAAAAATGACTTCTCAACCAAATGATTAAATTTTTAAACAACAAAGACTAAATTTCAACCAAAAACAGTTCCATATTTAACAAAATAGTTGAATTTGTGAACCAAAAAGACGAAATTTTATGAGAACAGTTGAAGTATTTTAGCCAATAAGATGAATTTTCTACAAAAAAGTAGAATTTTTAATATGAAAATGTAGATTGTTAATATAAAATGTAATCTATAACTAAATGATTTGATCTTAAACCAGAAATGAAATCAAACTAGTCATTTTTAACGTTTTATGTGTGGGTACAGTAAGGGTGGTTTTTGGGGTCCAGCCGAACATTCTCAGTCTCTCTATCATTCGTCCCATAAAAAAGTGGATTTTTTATGTTTTTATATTTTCAAATATCGACAATCAAACTTGCCATTTTTAAAGTTTTACGTGTGCATATAGTTAGGGTGATTTTTGGGGTCCAGCCGAATCAAACTTTCAACTTTTCATTTCTAACATGTCAGTGTTGATATAGCAAGGTTGGTTTTTTGAAGTCTTGCCGAACATTTTGATCCTGTCTATAATTCGTGGAAAAAAAGAGAATTTCCGATGTTATTATATTTTTAAATATCGACAATCAAACTTGTCCTTTTTAACATTTTAGGTGTGGGTGTAGTAAGGGCGATTTTTAGACCTCTTGCCGAACAATCTCACCTACTCTATAATTCATGATATAAAAAAGAGGATCTTTGACGATCTTAAATTTTTGAATATCGACAATCAAAATTGTATTTGGCATCTTTGAATAATAGGTGATTTGTAAGGGTACTCAATTCCTTAAGAAATTTTTTGTCCTCCTAATTGACTTAGGCAAATCAAAATTCGGAAAAAAATCTTAAATTTCGTTCATATGAACGTTCGTAACTTAAAGCACGGGAAAATACACCACTAAAATTCTTTAATTTTCTCTTATCGAAGGCCTCGTAATTATATAATAATTTACATCATTTATACAAAATTTAGTTTGGGGCATCCACAATTTTCGTCCCAGTAATCTTACTTGTATTACCAAGCCGAATGTGAGTCGGGAACGAGGGGATTAAAAAAAGAAACGAAAAACATATAGATATTTTTGAATTTAATTCAATTCCAGTTTTGAGAATATTAAAACAGAATATTTTCCTGTTTTTACCTTTAATTTTGAAGGTTTCTAAGTCGGGTTATTAAACACCATGTCGTTTTTAAAAATTCTGAAAACTTTCACAACTTAGTATATGAGGAATCTTTAAACCCCTCCTCTCAGCGTGAGTTGAGTGCGATGCACGTGTTATGTGTACATGTTCGCGTACTATGTATATAAGTAAAGGTTAAGTCAGTCACATCAGCGAATGTGTATTCCACATAGATCTTTACTATAAACTTTAGCAAATTTGAGAATCCTTTCTACCAAAATGTGAAAGAATTAAGGACCATTTCGTTGGCCCTCCACCCACGCAAATCTAACTTTTCTTCGGCCGAATATTTAGTGCAGAATTTGTTCAAATTTGTACAACCAAAATTAGAATTTGTGCATCACTCGAAGTACCTGACTTTTCAGAAAAACACTGACGGGGCCAGCGAAACGTACCGCTAGCCCCAACATTATCCAAAACCAACTTTATATGGGTTCATTATTTTCTTCTTCATTTGTTCAAATTTGCGCAACTCACTTCAACCTCTGAAAACTAACCACTGTACGGAAAATAACATGGCCCCGATATTATCCAAAATCAACTTTATGCGGGTGCATTGTTTTCGTTTTAATTTGTTCAAATTTGTTCAACTAATTTCAACTTCTAAAAACTACCCCCCGTGCGCAAAGATGGCAGGGCCAGAGAAACGTATCGCTGGCCCCGACATGGTCCAAACTTAACTTTAAATGGGTGTATCATTTTCGTATTAATTTGTTCAAATTTGTACAACAAACTTCAACCCATGAAAATAACCCTCACTTGAGGAAACGTGATATCGGATCCAGCGAAACGTGCCGCTAGTCCGGACATTATCTAAAATCAACTTTCTATGGGTGGATTATTTTCGTCTTAATTTGCTCAAATTTGTGCAAACAACTTCAACCCCTGAAAAGCATCCCCTGTACAAAAAACACCATGGCGGGGCCAGCGAAACGTTACGCTCGTCCCGACATTATCCATAATTAACTTTAAATGGGTGTATCATTTTCGTCTTAATGGGTACAACTTTGTGCAACAAACTTCAGTCCCTAAAAAACAAACCCTCTGTTGAGCAAACGTCATATCGAATCCAGCGCAACCTACGGCTAGTCCGGACATTATCTAAAATCAACTTTATATGGGTGCATTATTGTCGTCTTAATTTGATGAAATTTGTACAACCAACTTCAGTCCCTAAAAACTACCCCCGGTTGAGCAAACGTCATATCGGAACCAGCGCAACGTACCGCTAGTACCAACATTACCCAAAATCAAATTGATATGGATGCATTATTTTCGTCTGAATTTGCTTAAATTTTTTCAACCACCTTCAAACCTTAAAAAACAACCCCCATTTGAGGAATCGTCATATCGGATCCAGCGACACGTATCGCTAGTCCTGAAATTATCCAATATCAACTTTGTATGGGTGCATTATTTTCGTCTTAATTTGTTCAAATTTGTGGAAACAACTTCAACCTCTGAAAACAAACCCAGTACGGAAAACGACATGGTGGGGCCAGGGAAACGTTTCGCTGGCCCCGACATTATCCAAAATTAACTTTATATAGTTGAATTAATTTCATTTAAATCGTTTCAAATTTGTGCAACCAATTTCCACACCTAAAAACTTCCCCCTGGGCGGAAAACACCATGGCGGGGCAAACGAAACGTTACGCTGGCCCCGACGTTATCCACAATTAATTTTAAATTGGTGTATCATTTTCGTCTTAAATTGTGCCAATTTGTACAGCAAACTTCAACCCCTTAAAAAAAAACCCCTGTTGTGCAAACGTCATATCGAATCCAGCGCAACGTACCGCTAGTCCGGACGTTATCCAAAATCAACTTTATATGGGTGCATTATTTTCGTTTTAATTTGTTAAAATTTTTGCAATTAGATTCAACCCCTAAAATGTACCCCCTGTTGGGCAAACGTCATATTGGATAAAGCGCAAAGTTCGGCTAGTCCCATAATTTTCCAAAATCAACTTTATATGTGTGCATTATTTTCGTTTGAAATTTTAAAAATTTTTGCAACTTATTTCAACTTTTAAAAACTAGCCCCTGAAACAAACTAAACATGGCGGGGCCAGAGAAACGCTTTGATGACCCCGACCTGATCGATAATTAATTTTGAATGAGTGTATCTTTTTCATCTTAATTTGTTTAAATTTTGCAACCAACTTCAACCTCTAAAAACTACCCCCTGTTGAGAAAACGTCATATTGGATATAGCGCAACGTACCGCTAGTCCCAAGATTATCCAAAATCAACTTTATATGGGTGCATTATTATCGTCCTAATTTTTTCAAATTTGTGCTACCAACTTCAGCCCATAAAGACCAACCCCTGTACGGATAACACCATGCCGGGGCCAGCAAATCATTTCGCTGGCCCCGACATTATCCATACTGAACTTTCAATAGGTATATCATTTTCGTCTCAATTTTTTCAAATTTGTGCAACAAACTTTAACCTTTAAAAAACAACCCCCAGTTGAGGAAACGGCATATCGGTTCCAGCGAAACGTATCGCTAGTCCGGACATTATCCAAAATCAACTTTATATGGGTGCATTATTGTCGTCTTAATTTTATGAAATTTGTACAACCAACATCAACCACTAAAAACTACTCTTGTTGAGCAAACGTCATATCGAAACCAGCGCAACGTACCGGTAGTACCGAAATTATCCAAAATCGACATTGTATGGGTGCATTATCTTCGTCTTAATTTGTTCAAATTTTTGCAACCGAATTCAACCCCTAAAAACTACTCCCTGTACGGATAACACCATGGCGCCGACATTATCAAAAATTAGCTTTAGATGGGTGTATTATTTTCGTCCTAATTTGTTCAAATTTAAGCAAAAAAATTCAAACCTTAAACAAATCCCCTGCTGAGCCAGAGAAACGTTTCGTTAGCCCCTACATGATCCGAATTTAACTTTAAATGGGTGAATCACTTTCCTTTTAATATTTTCAAATTTATACAACAAACTTCAACCCCTAAAATACAACACACCTTTAGCAAACGTCATATCCGATATAGCGCAACGTACCGCTTGTTCCAACATTATCTAAAATCAGCTTTATATGGGTGCATTATTTTCGTCTCAATTTGTTTAAACTTGTGCAACAAACTTCAACTCACAAAAACAACCCCCTGCTGAGCAAACGTCATATCGGTTTCAGCGCACCGTACCGCTAGCCCCAACATGATCCAAAATAAACTTTTTATGTGTGCATTATTTTCGTCTTAATTTGTTCAATTTTGAGCAACTTATTTCAACTTCTTAAATCGATCCCCTGTGCGAAAAAAATCGCGGGGCCAGAGAAACGTTTTAGTGGCCTCGACATGATCCAAAATTAAATTTAAATATCTTTTTCGTCTCAATTTGTTCAAACTTGTGCAACAAACTTCAACATTTAAAAAACAAACCCCAGTTGAGGAAACGTCATATCGGATCCATCGAAACGTACCGCTTGTCCGGAAATTATCCAAAATCAACTTTCTGTGGGTACATTATTTTCGATACAATATGTTCAAATTTGTGCAACGGGTGCATTATTTTCCTCTTAATTTGCTCAAATTTGTGCAGACAACTTCAACCCCTGAAAACCATCCCCTGTACAGAAAACATCATTGCGGGGCCAGCGAAACGTTTCGCTGGCCCCGACATGATCCAAAATTAACTTTAAATGGGGTTATCATTTTCGTCTTAATTTGTTCAAATTTTTCAACAACGACAACCCTTAAAAAACACCCTGTTGAGCAAACGGCATATCGGGTCCAGCGCAACGTACAGCTAGTCCCAACATTGTCCATAATAAACTTTATATGGGTGCATTATTTTCGTCTTAATTTGATGAAATTTGTGCAACCAACTTCAACCACTAAAAATCAACCCCTATTGAGCAAACGTCATATCGAAACCAGCGCAACGTACCGGTAGTACCGACATAATCGAAAATCGACATTCTATGCGTGCATTATTGTCGTCTTAATTTGCTGAAATTTGTGTATTAACTTCAACCTCTAAAAACTACCCCCTGCTGAGCCAACGGCATATCGTATCCAGCGCAACGTACCGCGACTCCCGGCATTATCCAAAATGCACTTTATATGGGTGCATTATTCTCGTCTTAATTTGTTCAAATTTGTGCAACCAACTTCAACCCATAAAAACAAACCCCTGCTGAGCAAACGTCATATCGGATTCAGCGAAACGTATCCCTAGCCCCGACATTAATCAAAATCAACTCTCTATGGGTACATTATTTTCTTCCTAATTTGCTCAAATTTGTGAAAAACACTCCAACCTCTGAAAACTGACCCATGTATGGACAAGAACATGGCGGGCCAGCGAAATGCAATTCAGCGCAACTTACCGCTAGTCCCACAATTATCCAAAATCAACTTTATGTGGGTGCATTATTTTCGTCTTAATTTGTACAAATTCGTGCAACCAACTTCAACCCATAAAAAATTGTCCCTGTAAAGATAACACCATGGCGGGGCCAGCGAAATGTTTTACTGGTCCCGACATTTTTCACAATTAACTTTCAATGGGTGTATTATTTTTGAATTAATTCGTTTAAACTTTTGCATCAAACTTCAAACCTTAAAAAACCACCGCCTGTGCTGGATACTTCATACCCGATCCAGCGAAACGTAACGCTAGTCCCGACATTATCCAAAATCAACTTTCTATCAGTGAATTATTTTCGCCTTAATTTGCTAAAATTTATGCAAACAACTTCAACCTCTGAAAACCGCCCCCTGCACGGACATTACCATGTAGGGCGAGAGAAACGTTTCGCTGGTCCCTGCATTATTCAAAATCAACTTTATATGTTTAGCATTATTTTCATTTAAATTGTTACACATTTGTGCAACTAATTTCAACCCCTAGAATCTTCCCCCTGTGCGGAAAACACAATGGCGGGGCCAGAAAAACGTTACGGTAGCCCCCACGTTATCCATAATTCATTTTAAATAGTTGTATCATTCTCGTCTTAATTTGTTCAAATTTGTGCAACCAACTTTAACCCAAAAAAAAACCCTTTTTAGCAAACGTCATATCGATTCAGCGCAACGTACCGCTAATCCCAACATTATCCAAAATAAACTTTATGTGGATGCATTATTTTCGTCTTAATTTGTTCAAATTTTCGCAACTAACTTCAACCTCTGAAAACCACCCCAATACAGAAAATACTATGCCGGGCAAGCGAAAAGTTTTGCTGGCCCCGACATTATCCAAAACCAAATTTATATTGATGTATTATTATTATTATTTTAATTTGTTCAAATTTGTGCAACCAATTTCAACCCCAAAAACTACCGCCTACGCGGAAAATATCATGGCGGGGCCAAAGAAACGTTTCGCTGGCACCGACATGGTCAAATATTAACTTTAAATGTGTGTATCATTTTCGTTTTAATTTGTTTAAATTTGTGCAACCAGTTTGAACCCCTAAAAACTACCCCCTGTTGGGCAAACGTCATGTCGGATATAGCGCAATGTACCGCTAGTCCAATAATTATCCAAAATCATCTTTATATGTGTGCATTATTTTCGTTTTAATTTGTTCAAATTTGAGCAACTTATTTCCACTTCTAAAAACTACACCCTGTGCGCAAAACATGGCGATCACAGGGAAACGTTTCTCTGGTCCCGACCTGATCCAAAATTAACTTTAAATGAGTGTATCATTTTTGTCTTAATTTGTTCAAGTTTGTATAAGCAACTTCAACCCCTAAAAACAACCCCCCGTTGAGCAAACGTCATATCGGTTTCAGGGCAACGTACCGCAAGCCCCAAAATTATCCAAAATCAACTTTATATCGGAGCATTATTTTTATTTTGATTTGTTCAAATTTGTGCAACAAACTTCAACCCCTGGAAACCAGCCCCTATACGGAAAACACCTTGCCGAGCAAGCGAATCGTTTCGCTGGCCCCAACATTACCCATAATTAGCTTTAAATGGGTGTATCATTTTCGTCTTAATTTGTTCAAACTTGTGCAACAAACTTCAACCCTTAAAAACAACCCCCAGTTAAGAAAACGTCATATCGGATCCAGCGAAACATCCGGCTAGTTCGGACATTCAACTTTCTATGGTTACATTATTTTCGTCTTCATTTTCTCAAATTTGTGCAACCAACTTCAACCTCTGAAGAATACCACCTGTACAGAAAATGCAATGGCAGGCCAGCGAAAAGATTCCCTGGCCCACACATTATTCAAAATCAACTTTATATGGGTGCATTATTTTCATTTTAATTTGTTCAAATTTGTGCAACCAACTTCATCCCATAAAAACAATCCCTGCGATGCAAACGTCATATCGGATCCAGCCAAACGTACCGCTAGTCCCGCCCAACATTATTCAAAATCAACTTTATATGAAAGCATTATTTTCGTCATTATTTGTTCAAATTTGTGCAACTAACTTCAATTTCTAAAAACTAGCCCCTATACGTAAAACACCATGCCGGGCAAGCAAATCGTTTCCCTGGCCACGACATCATTCAAAATCAACTTTATATGGTTGCATTATTTTTATTTTTATTGTTACAAATTTTTGCAACCAATTTCAACCCCTAAAATCTTTCACCTGTGCGCAAAACACTATGGCAGGCCAGCGAGACGTTACGCTGGCCCCGATATTATCCATAATTAACTTTAAATGGGTGAATCATTTTCGTCCTAATTTCTTCAAATTGGTGCAACAAACTTTAACCCTTAAAAAACAACCCCCAGTTGAAGGAAACGTCGTATCGGATCCAGCGAGACGTAACACTGGTCCCGACATTATCCAAAATCAACTTTCTATGGGAGCATTATTTTCGTCTTAATTATCTCATATTTGTGCAACCTACTTCAACATTTGAAAACTCTTCCCTGTACGGAAAGTACCATGCCCGACAAGCGAAACGTTTCCCTGGCCCCGATATTATCCCAAATCAACTTTACGTGGATGCATTTTTTTTGTCTTAATTTGTTAAAATTTGCGAACAAAATTCAACCCCTGAAAACTAACCCTGTGCGGAAAACACCATGGCGGGGCCATCTATACGCTTTGCTGGCCCCGGCGTTATCCAAAATTATCTTTAGATAGGTGTATTATTGTCGTTTTAGTGTGTTCAAATTTGTGCAACAAAGTGCAACCCTTAAATAATGACCCACTGTTGAGCAAACGTCATATTGGATCCAGCGAAACGTACCGCTAGTCTCGAGATTATCCAAAATGAATTTTTTACGGGTGCATTATTTCCGTCCTAATTTGTTAAAACTTGCGCAACTAATGTCAACCCCTAAAAACTACACCCTGAAAGGAAAACACCATGACGGGGACAGCGAAACGTTTCGCTGACGCCGAGAGCGTCCAAAATTAACTTTAGATACGTGCATTATTTTCGTCTGAATTTTCTCAAATTTGTGCAACCAACTTCAACCTCTGAAAACAACCCCCAGTACGGAAAACGACATGGTGGGGCCAGGGAAACGTTTCGCTGGCCCCGACATTATCCAAAATTAACTTTAGATGTGTGTATTATTTTCGAATTAATTTGTTTAAATTTTTGCAACATACTTCAACCCTTGAAAAACAATCTTCTGTTGAGCAAACATCATATTGGGTACAGCGTGACGTACAGTTATTTCCGACATTATCCAAATTCAATTTTATATTTGTGCATTATTTTCGTCTGAATTTGTTCAAATTTTTGCAACCAACTTGAACCCCTAAAAGCTACCCCATGGGCGGAAAACACCATGGTGGGACCTGAGAAAGGTTTCGCTGGCCCCGCCATGGTATTCTCCGTACAGAGGGTAATTTTCAGGGGTCGACATTGAAAGGTAATCGTGGACAATGTCGGGGTCAGAAAAACGTTTCGCTGGCCCCTCCAGTGTTTTTCTGAGAAATCAGTTACTTCCGGTGGTGACAAATTCTAATTTTGGTTGTAGAAATTTGAACAAATTCTGTACTAAAGAATTATTCCAGTCTTTCGAATATTTGACATTATTGTCCTGTTTCAATTTAATATATTGATTTTCAATTATAACATTTTTTCTAATGGTTTTTGTAGAACTTATATTAATTTTCCAATATGAAATTTTTTGATAGATTATTGGTAAATACTTTATATTACTTCATAGACTTTATATACTATAAATACCCTATACTGTATATTACTTTTTAATATGCATACCCGTTTTTCTGAAATCGCAAATGATTATACTCTATTGTAATATCGGTTTTAACGTATTTTGTAACTAAATTTCTAATGGTGTAATTTTAAAGTCCCTGACTTTTTTAGAAAAGTGCGGAGGAATATTCAGGTTTGATACATAGAAAGTTTTTATCATAACGGTCTAGACTGCACATGTTCAGGGTCATAAAAGACTGTCTAGATTAAACGATCTAGAAAACGCACTAACTGGAAGCTAGCCTGGCCCGATGATTTTCAATAAGGAAGGCCACTATGAAGAATTCCGTTTAAAATAAACTCCAGACCATTAAAAAGTGTTCATTATTTTCAGAGTAATTACAATTTTTGAAAGACATTGAAATTTTACGTTTTTTCACACATCCCTTTCTAAAATGAACATTTGTCCATCAAGTTGGGCTTACTAGACACCAAATTCTATTATTTTTTATTTTAATATGAGGATAAAATCGAAGAAGCTTTAGCAAAACTTATACGTTATAATAAGCTTATGTAGATCCAATCACAATTCTACGAAATTTGTATAGTCTGACTTGTTTTTTATAATTTATCTATCTAAAAGTAGTGCATAATTTGAAAAATATTCTCTAAGTTACCAAAAATCAATATAGGTGCGTTGAAAACCATTGCAGCTTAAAAGTTTACATTTATTTCAGCGGAGAACTTAAATTCTCGTCAATTCTTGAAAAAAATCACTTGTGAACCTACCGATAAGTTCTTGGCGTTCCTGATATAAGTTGCCGTCTCTCAAACTCTACATAAATATAACACCTAGCTTGAGATAGAGTATATTTCTAAAAAAGGACTTTTCTTACGTTCTCTCCAATAGCTTAATTGGAGAAGCACCTTAACGGCAATCAAAATTTCTGTGATTCAATTCCCAGTAGAGCGATGTTAGAAGATACTTTTTTCAGAAAAATATAATTTAATATTTTTTTAATTTATTTTTAAGCTTGTTAAAAATGACGTAACTGTTTTCTGTAATTTTGAGAGTTAACTTTATCGATAGTTTTGATTTCTATTTTCACAGGTTGTGGAATGACATCTATACTGATCGATAGTAACTGCTCTGCTGTTAATAGAGATTTCTGTAATAGGAAACCTCACATGACGACTTTGTGAGGATCTTTACTTAGGGTTATTGCTAGAGAGATTGATCAGCAACATGGGTCAGAGCACTCTTGCGGAACAAACGAGTTATTTAAATAAGTAACACGAGAATTTTGGATCAATCTAAAAATTCTATATCCCTTTCTCACATTACTCCATTCCCCACCGAGTGAGTTGGGCCTACCCCGAAAGGGAAATGGCTTAATGATGTAAGAATAATAATAAAAAAATAAATGTTACACCAGGCTTGAAATAGCGTATTTTTTTGAAAAAGGGTGATGTGATACGATTTACAGTGGAGCGATGTTCGAAGTTTTTTTTTAGAAAAATACAATTTTTAAATTTTCTAAATTTAAATCCACCTTGCCAAAAATAACGTTAAGTATTTTCTGTTATTTTATAAGTTAACTTGATCCATAGTTTTATTTATAATTCCATATATTGTAAATGCCATCTATACTGATAGATCGTGACTACCCTGATAAAAATACGGATTCCTTTAAATTTTACAGAATAGAGTTGAACTTAATATAGGTCAGTTCGCAGTTTGGACTAAATATAGTATCAAGCACGTGATACGTGATGAGAATGTGTTCGTTAAAGCCGAAACAGCTTTAATAAAAGTGGAATTTATGGTAACCAAATGACAGTTGTCGATGCTTTGATCATTCATTTCAAAATATTTGTGCATACATGTAAAGGAAGTATAAAGATCGTTCGCGTAGCTTGAGGTAAACACACCACTGACCGCTAGGTGCGAGATCGAACAGACCCCCCCCCCCCCCCCCCCCCCCCCCCCCCCCCCCCCCCAAGCGTGCAGAAATTGGCACCCAGTGCGTGATAAGAATGTGCATGATTTTACTAGATTCTTACGAAACTTCATAAAATTATCAATTTTTCACTTGACTTACGTGAAAATTAATTCATTTTTTTATGTAAGCATATTTAGGCTAATAGTATCCTGTCCTAAAAACGATTTTGGTTCCCCCTTTTTTTAAAATGAATACTGATTTATCTCCATGCTGAAAGTGTAGAACATGAGGTATTACTCGCTTCAAAAAAGAGGTTTTTGCCAATTATATTTAATAAAAATTAAAATCTTTTTAAGATTATCCAGGTAAACGCCCGACCAGTAAATAATAACTTACTTTACTGTGTCGAAATTGAAACGATTATTTGTTCACAAAAAATAGCTATTTAAAAGTTATATGAAAAAGCAGTCTATATCGTAATTGAAAACAATTTTTCATTGTTATTTTTCGGTTCATTTACGTTTTTATGTGTATATAAGCTATAGAAAGGAAAACAAAGATCGAAAGTTATGAGATTAGCGCTAGGTATTTTATAATCAGAATAGTGTAATAATCATGTACAGTGATATAGCTGAGGTACGTAACGGCACATTCACTGCGTTCTATTTCGCATAACGAATACCTGGCTGTGTGCTGGGTATTACGCGTGCATAATACTCTACGTGTGTTTATCAGCTTAATTCCTACCTATGCCACATGAACCTATGGAGAGAGAAAGCTGTTTTTACTGCGTTTCGTATTAACTGCACTGAATTATATGCTGTGATGACAAAATAAAAAATAACATTTACATCGTTCAATGTGAAAGGTAAATTTATATTTATACTATTTTCAATTGCTTATTTATTATTTATTCGGATTATTTTCTTTACTTTAGTATAATGATTTCCAAATTGTGTTGAGATAATCGAGTAAAGTTGTTTTGTCACGACAAGTGAATTGATTGTCATTTTTTAGCGAAAAAATATAATTAAAAAAAATGTTTTGTTCATAACTCGAAATTCTTATTTTTATAGTAGGGAAGAGTCAAACGCAGATATTCAGAGAATAAAAAATCTGTCCTGCAGTGCCCGACACAAGATAGCTAGGGCTGCCTGACTGCAAAATGTTGAAAAAACTGGAATAAATTAGAAAATACGTGAAATTAATAATTAAAAATTACAGGCCAAATAGTTCGAAAATGAATTTATGTATACACTGTTCCACTACATGTATTGGAAGTTTTTTCCGAAATGTAAGTTAGCGCTAAATTACATTAAGTTGTAGTTTCCAAATGCTGGCATTTGTATGGCACCTCACATGTAATTAAATTTTATAATAAAAGTTCAGTAGCCAGTAAAACTTCTGTATCATACTTGCTGCAGAATATCTCGACAACTGTTGAAACATAAATTTAAAAAAAAATGTAAATCATTTCTGAGACCACCTGTTCCTGTCAACGAAAAAAGAATTCTGACAAAGCCAATTTTTTAAAATATATAGTATAAAACTCAGGTGTTCATGGAATTCAGCGAACTTACGAAACTCACAGAACTCAAGAAATGCACATATTTCGTGTAATTCATCAAATTTAATGAATTTGAGAAAATCAGTGAATTCAAGCAATTTACGCAGTTTATGGAATTCGTCAATTCATGGAGATCAGGAAATTCTAGGAATGTATTGAATTCATGGACTTTCATGAATTTCTTGAATTCCGTGAAATGTGTCAATGACTTTAATTTTTAAAATTCCTTTAATTCTGTGAATTACTTGAATTCTGTGGATCCCTTGAATTCTGTGAATTCCTTGAATTCTGTGAATTCTTTGAATTCTGTGAGTACCTTGAATTCAATTAATTCCTTGAATTCTGTGAATACCTGGAAATCAGCAAATTTCTTGGCTGCAGTGAATTCCTTGAATTCTGCGAATTCTTTGAATTCTGTGAATTCTTTGAATTCTGTGAATTCTTTGAATTCTGTGAATTCTTTGAATAATGCGAATATCTTGAATTCTGTGAATTTGTTGAATTCCTTCAATTCTATGAGTTCCATGAATTCCATGAATTACGGAAATTCCGTGCATCCCGTTACTTTTCTACAATTCCGTTAATTCTATTAATTTCGCAAATTTCGCGGATTTATTCTGTGAATATCGTAAATGCCATCGCAAAATCCTTTAATTTTATGAATTCCGTGATTTTCATGAATTACTTGAATTCTGTAAATTCCTTCGATTCTTTGAATCCCTTCACTTCTTTGAATTTTTACAATTGTCTGAATTCCTTGAATTCCTTAAATTCCATGAATTCTCCGAATCCCATAAATTACGGAAATTCTTAGAATTCCGTCAATTACTTCAATTTTATAAATTCAGCTTATTTCGCGAAGTAAGTTCCACGAATTTAATAAATTTCAGGAGTTCCTTGAATTCCATGATTGTCACGAAATCTATAAATTTAGTGAATTCCGGAAATTCTTGGAATTCCATTAATTCTGTGATTTCCTTGTGCACAATTTTTTTCTTACAAACGCTCGAATACATGTATTGGAATCTTGGACGGTGAAAAAAGTACTGATAATAATATAGATATTAATACCCGCATATCACAGAGAAAATATCAACTGGTTAAACATTTAGTAGAATCGCAAACAGAATATGGAGTACTTGTTGGCAGTGCATGTTTTACTGGTACCTTTAACAGTATTGTCTCTTCCTTGTACACTTTTGAAGAGTTTTTCTTCGACTTCACGATTTACAACACTTTCAGTACATGTATTGCAATCTCGTCATTCCAATACCATGTTTGCAACTTTACCCAGCGCTTGTATTGTAGAAGTCTTGTAGAAATGTAGTAGATTTCCAAATATTTTTAACGGTTTACCTATCAAAACCAAACTAATGCTTTTTTAGTTTTTTAAATTGTTGGTAATAAGATTTATCTATATTGCACAAAGTGTACACGTTTTCTAGAGACTAATTATAGAGATCAGATTTTTTTAGGCTCATGATATACCTGAGTATGTCTGAGACAAGTATTGCTGGTCTAGTGGTAAGGTATTCTAGGCACTCGAATATTATGTTTTCTAATTTCTTAAGTATCTTTTATATTATGAATTTTTAAGGGTGATAGTCAGTAGTTCGTGGGTTGTTTCACTCGATTTGCATACTTTGTTTATCTAGAGCCTTCCTGCATGGAGCGCTTCGCGCACCGCGAGTTAAGTCCTTCTTTGTAGGTATTATGTGGGCTAATTTCTTAAGTATTTTTGTATTCTGAAATCTCAAGGGTGATAGTCAGTGGTTAAGGGGTTTTTTCACTTGATTTACATATTGCGTTTAGCTAGTGCCTACTTGCACGGAACGCTTTGCGCACCGTCGTTAGTTGGCTGTCGGTTAATCTTTTCACTCGATCTGCGTAATTATCAGTCATTCTGCCTATAAAAAACGGAGCGCTTCGCGCTCTGTGAATTAGATTCTATTCTTTAGTAATTCTGGGTTGTAGGGCTGGTAGTGATGATTGGTCTTTTCGTTATTCTTTCACTCAATTTGCGTACTTGTCAGTCGTTCTGCATATATATATAATATGAAATAAAGCCGAGCAGATACAATTTTAACGAGGCGGCCTGGAACAAATTCGCAGAAAGCTTTGTTAATAATACGATAAATGTACCCGTTAGTAGAATCTTAACAAACCTAGAGATAAAGTAGCACTTGAGTTTAATAGATATTGACATATCAAGCACAATAGAAGCCACAGTGCCGAAATTTAAAAGTTTTAAATATAACAATAAGTATAAGACACCAGAAATAAAAAAAGCCATTCAGTAGAAAAAGCTACCTAATGTCGATGCTATACCGTCCTCAAAAACAAAGAAATGAAGATAGAGAAAAAATAGGGATGTTTAAATACCCGTTGCGTGAAATTAAGCAAATAGATAACGGAATTCGCAACCTATAATCAATTTTTGGTAAATAAAATTAGACACATAAACATAAAATAACCGAGGATAACATAAACCTAACTAAAGAAGCTTAAATTAATAGAAATTCACTTCTAAGGGCTCACATAGGCAACTGTATCATAACAAAGTAGGGGGAGGGGGGTGGAATTAGCCATAATGGGAGCCTACTTCGCCTCGGTTAACAGGCAGAATATAAATATAGGGAAACCTCGATTGTCATAGGTAATAAATAAAAAAATCAGGCCAATCAAACTAGAGGTCGAAAAGCCTATAAAATCTAAATCATCGGCGATAAACTTTAACGATAACTGCAAAGCCTCCAATAAAATATAGGAAGTTGATAAAGATTTTTTTGTATTCCACAAAGACTATACGATATCATGAATAAAATAAATAATAAACTCTCCTCGAGGACGGATGACACTATGCTCTTTAATAATTTAATAAATACTCTATATGTAACAAAGTAATGGAAAACAGGCAAAGTCGTACCAATTAAAAATAAAGTATAATTACAAAGACGAAATACTACCTTCAAGTTATAGGCTAATTTGCATCCTGCCCAACATAAGTAAGGTGTATGAGGTGCCAATTAACCAACAGCTGACAAAATGTTGCTAGAGCAGTAAAGTTTCCCAGACAGTCAATTCGGATTAAGGAATCAGCACTCAACGGCATAAGCTGGTGAGGAAACTAATATCAGACATAAGTAGAGCGCTGAATAAAAAGAAACTTGTAGGAGCATGTCTCATAGACGTCAAAAATTTCAATACAATCTGGAGGGAGGGATTTATATTCAGTATATTTAAAAATGGGTTCGTAAAAACCTGCTAAAACTTTTCTGGGTCATGATTAGGGATGTCCAAGAAGTTGGCACCGCAATTTTTTATTTTCAAAAAAACAAAAGTTGTGCTGAATTGTGCTCGGTTTGTGCTCAATTGCGATGCAACTTTTTTTTTAAAAATCCAAATTGAAGCCAGAATTCCAAAAAAAACTGTTGAGGAACAGCACGCCATTTTGTTTTTTCAAAAAAATATAAGTTGTGCTGAATTGTGCTAGGCTTCTGCTGAATTGTGCTCTAATTTTTTTTTTTGAAGAAATCCAAATTGCAACTAAAATTTACCAAAACAACTTTATTGAGACACTGCAAAAGAAAATATAGAAAATGCGAATTCTGCATATCTGGAATTTGTGCTGTATTTTGCTCGGCGTACAAAATAATTATCGTCCTCTACACTCTTTAGCTGAGATCATATTTTTTGGTGAAAATAAAGTTTTTGTTCTCAAAATTATTTATTCAATGAAAATTTTTTCAAAGTGTGAATATTGCAAATCTAAAAACTGTCCTGGTTTTTGCTAGGCGCCTGAAACATATATTTTCCTGTATTTTATGTTACTCAGGTCTATATTTTTTGGTGCAATACTTGTTTCTTTTTCTTCAGAATAATTTTTAGAATATGAAAATTATTCAAAATGAGAATTTCGAAAATCTGAAGGTTGTGCTGGGTTTGTTACCAATTGTTCCAAAAATAATTTTTTTTTAAGTCAAAATCTTAGTCAAAATTCCAAAAAAACTTTTCCGGGACAGAAACGCCATTTTGTTTTTTCGGAAAACGATTTGTGCTGAATTATGCAAGGCTTATGATTCATCGAGTCGCCATTTTTATCAAAAAAAATAAAAATTGGAGCCAATATGCCAAAAAAACTTCTCCGTGTTAAAAACGTCATTTTGTTTTTTGAAAAAAAAATAATATACTGAATTATGCTAGGTTTGTGCTCAATTGTGCCGCAAATGTTTTTTCCTAGAATTAAAATTTGAACCGAAATTAACAAAAACCATTTTTGTGACATTACAAAGAAGAATTTTTAAAATGGATATTTTAAAAATCTGCAAATTTTGTTCGATTCTGCTACGCGTGCAAAACACTTATTGTCTCACCCAATTTTTACTCAGGTCTGAATTTTTTAAGGAAATACTAGTTTCTTCTTCATGAGAATAATTTTTGAAATTCGAAAATTTTTTAAATGCAAATTTCAAAAATCTGAAAGTTGTGCTGGGTTGTGCTATGCATAAAAACCAATTTTTGAAATAAAAAAATTTTCAAAATGCGAGTTTTGAAAATCCGAAAGTTGTGCTGGGTTGTGCTAGGCGTACAAAACAATTATTATCTCAAGCACTTTTTACTCAGGTCAATATTTTAAAATGGAATACTAGTTTCTTTTTCATTAAAATAATTTTTGAAATCCGAAAATTTTTTAAATGCAAATTTCAAAAATCTGAAAGTTGTCCTGGGTTCTGGTAGGCGTGCAAAGCAATTATTGTTCCACCAACTCTTTACTCAGGTCAATATTTTTTAATGAAATAATAGTTTCTTTTTCGTGAGAATAATTTTTAAAATAAAAAAATTTTCAAAATGTGAATTTTGAAAATCCGAAAGTTGTGCTGGGTTGTGCTAAGCGTGCCAAATAATTATTGTCTCACCCACTTTTTACTCAGGTCGATATTCTTAAGGAAATACTAGTTTCTTTTTCATCACAATAATTTTTTAAATACAAAAATTTTTCAAAATGGGAATTTCGAAAATTTGAGAGTTTTGCTTGGTTGTGCTAGGTGAGCAAAACGATTATTGTCCCACCCACTTCATACTCAAGTCAATATTTTTGAAAGAAATAATAGTTTCTTTTTCGTGAGAATAATTTTTGAAATCAAAAAACTTTCAAAATGCGAATTTTGAAAATACGAAAGTTGTACTAGGTTGTGCCACGCGTGCCAAAAAAGATTGTTTTACCCACTCTTTACTCACGTCGATATTTTTAAAGGAAATACTAGTTTCTTTTTCATCACAATAATTTTTTAAATATAAAAGTTTTTCAAAATGAGAATTTCGAAAATCCGAAAGTTGTCCTGGGCTGTGTTAAGCGAGCAAAATAATTATTGTCTTACCCACCTTTTACTCAGGTAATTATTTATGAATGAAATACTAGTTTTTTTATCATCAGAATAATTTTTAAAATTAAAAAAATTTTCAAAATGCCAATTTCGAAAATTCGAAAGTTGTGCTGGGTTGTGCTAGGACTGCAAAACGATTATTGTCCGACCCACTTTTTATTCAGGTTTAAATTTTTTAAGGAAATACTAGTTGTTTTTTCATGATAATAATTTTTAAAATTAAATAATTTTCAAAATGCGAATTTTGAAAATCTGAAAGTTGTGACGGTTTGTGACAAGTGTACAAAACAATTACTGACTTTCCCACTTTTTACTCAGGTCAATATTTTTTAATGAAATACTAGTTTCTTTTTCATCAGAATAATATTAAAAATCAAATAAACCTGGGTAAAGAGTGGGTGAGTCTATAATTGTTTTCCACGTCTAGCATCACCCAGCACAACATTTGGATCTTCGAAATTCGCATTTTGAAAATTCTTTGATTTCTAATATTATTCTGATGAAAAAGAAACTAGTATTTCATTAAAAAATATTGACCTGAGTAAAAAGTGGGTGAGGCAGTAATTGTTTTGTACACTTGGCACAAGCCCTCACAACTTTCAGATTTTCGAAATCCGCATTTTTAAAATTATTTAATTTTAAAAATTATTCTCATGAAAAAGAAACTAATATTTCCTTAAAAAATATCGACCTGAGTAAAAAGTGGTTAAGTCAATAATTGTTTGGCACGCTGAGCACAACCCAGCACAACTTTCGGATTTTCAAAATTCGCATTTTTAAAGTTTTTCGATTTTAAATATTATTCGGATGAAAAGCAACTGGTATTTCATTAAAAAATATTGTCCTGAGCAAAAAGTGGTTGAGACAATAATTATTTGGCACGTTTAGCACAACCCAGCACAACTATCGGATTTTCGAAATTCGCATTTTGAAAATTTTTTGATTTCAAAAATTATTCCGATGAAAATAAACTGGTATTTTATTAAAAAATATTGTCCTGAGCAAAAAGTGGGTGGAACAATAATGATTTTTCATGCATAGTAGAATCTAGCACAACTTTCAGATTTTTTTCAGTATTTCCTTGAAAAATTTAGACCTGAGTAGAATTTGGGTGAGACAATAAGTGTTTTGCACGCGTAGTACAATTGAACAAAAGTTTCAGATTTTTTAAATTCGTATTTTTAAAATTCTTCTGTTTAATGTCACAAAAATGTTTTTTTTAATTTCAGTTCAAGTTTTAATTCTAGGAAAAAAACATTTGCGGCAAAATTGAGCACGAATCTAGCATAATTCAGTATATTATTTTTTTTCGAAAAAACAAAATAACGTTTCTAACATGGAGAAGTTTTTTTTGGCATATTGGCCCCAATTTTCATTTTTTTTTATAAAACAATGGCGACTCGACGTACCGTAAGGCTTGCATAATTCAGCAAAAATTTTTTCCGAAAAAAGAAAATGGCGTTTCTGTCTCGGAAAAGTTTTTTTGGAATTCTGACTAAAATTTGACTTTAAAAAAAAATCGTTTGCGGAACAATTGGTCACAAGCCCAGCACAACCTTCAGATTTTCGAAATTCTCATTTTGAAAAATTTTAGTATTTTACAAATTATTCTGATGAAAAAGAGACTAGGATTTCACCAAAAAATATAGACCTGGGTAACATAATGTACAGGAAAATATATGTTTCAGGCGCCTAGCAAATACTACGACAGTTTTTAGATTTGCAATATTCACACTTTGAAAAAATTTTCATTGAATAAATAATTTTGAGAACAAAAACTTTATTTTCACCAAAAAATATGATCTCAGCTAAAGAGTGTAGAGGACGATAATTATTTTGTACGCCGAGTAAAATACAGTACAAATTCCAGATATGCAAAATTCGCATCTTTTATATTTTGTTTTGCAGTGTCTCAAAAAAGTTGTTTTGGTAAATTTTAGTTGAAATTTGGATTTTTTCGAGAAAAAAAATTGCGACACAATTCAGCACATATCTAGCACAATTTAGCACAACTTTTCTTTTTATGAGAAAACAAAATGGCAGTGTTGGCTCTGAAAAGTGTTTTTGGAATTCTGGCTCCAATTTTGATTTTTTCGAAAAAAAGTTACGGCACAATTCAGCAGAAGCCTTGCACAATTCAACACAATTTTTATTTTTTTGAAAATAAAAAATGGCGGTGCCAACTTCTTGGAAATTGATTAGGGGCAACAAATTTTGTAATATGCGATAACGAGCAACATGTAGAAATCACATTTGTAATAGTAGACGGGCTGCAACAAGGGGCAGTAAACTCCCCAATACTTTTCATCATAATGGAAAACATAATCATTATGGCGCACATGCTGTTCTACTTGGAAATTAATAATACGAAACTAGTGACAGGAACAGATTTTGCGGAGCACTTTATTTTATACATCATGTGCCGAGGCGTAGATAGAGTAAAGGAATTATTGTCAGAAAAATTAAGAATGATTATCAAACATGAAAGTTAAAAGTAAATATAAAGAAATGTGAAACGATACTTTTCAGGACTAACATTAACCAAGAGCACATTTTTGTAAAAATTAAGGGATTTTAAAATATCGCCCAACGAAAACGCAGAGGCTGTCTCTCCCAACAGAATAGTAAAATATCTAAGGATAAACGCGGACGAAAAACTGAGAAACCGAGAAGGGTATAATGATTCGAGTTAAAATAAGGATTAGCAGCATACTTCAACTCGTAGTAAGTGATGCATAATAAGAACAGAATTTATAGATTATATGGAATGTAACCACGCGATATTGAAAAAGTCTTGACAACTAGTTTGTCAAACTTCTTTTCCTTATTATCGTCTCTTATGCCTTTTATTTTGCAATTATTGAGTCAAGAAATAAAAAATGGATCATACAAAGTGGATATTACAAGTTGAGCATAATACCCCGTAACGAAAAGTATTATATCGCGCATAATCTATCACATTTTCCTAATATATGAAGACATTACCAAACATAATCTCGAGAGTTTAGATTCTTACAATCTTCAGATATTAATTCGTAACATTTACAAATTATAAAACAGGCATGCATGCGCGCGCCAGTTTTAAGGTCACTTGACCACTGAGCCATTCACATTCACATATTTCGGAGCATCCATTTTGTGTATGCCTCGCTGAGTGAAGTCGACGTTGATCCGCGTGTTGTTTATTTCACACATTATATGTATTGTGTTAAATAAATTATACAAAGTGTTACTTGCGTACTTCAAATAATTTCATTGTCATATTTTCCGGTTATTTTAATAATTGAACTGAAACAGTAGGTATCAAAATCAAAAGACGTCGATAGAATGTTTTAAGAAAGATTAATGCCAGGCTTTTTGTTGTTTTATAAATGTTCAATGCCCCAAACAGATCTGCAGAAAATTTAAAAGTATATGTTTGATATAAGTAAGTTTTATAATACTCTAATTAGGTTTTTATATTTCTTCCACTATGGGAATTTTAATATTTTATGTCGGTAGACGTAATGCCACGGATAATAGTTCGTAATATCCTGGAATTAGGCTTTAGGATCTTCGATTATGGATTTTAATATCTTGGACTATATATTCTAATATTTTGGATTTTATGTTTGAATATATTTAGATTTTAAATTGAAAAATCTCCTGTTTAAATTTATAATCCAAGATTTTATCCGGTATTATCTATTCTATAATATCCGTAGATGTCAGTTCGTATAATTTGGATCGCTGCCACATAGTTAATAGTCCAAGATTATACCTGGTAACATATTTTCAATTAGCTAGTATAATCAGTTTTTCTCAGTGCACCAGGATCTGACAGTCGAAATCAAGTGACCGACTTAAAGCTGGAAAAATCAGAAAACTGTATTAATAACTTAATATGATATTATCATTATATACGCATTGTACAATAAAAATTGTATTAGACATGGCAATGAAAACAAAATTCAAAGAAATAAAAGAGTAAAATGAATTTTTGCCACTAATATTAATCCGAAAAAAATAAGGTTGCGAGTTGCAAATAGTGCTCAAGAAAGGGCACAGAAAGAAGTATAAGAACGAAAAATAGTAATACTTCCGCACTAATGAGACGCCTCAAAAATCATCAAAGATATATTATTATATTTATGGCGACAATGATGCATCAGGCCATAATTATGAAATATAGTATTGCATATATGTTTGATATATACGGGAATTTTAATTATTTATTCTTATCTATACATTCATTAAAAATACAGTAATAAAATATTTTGATACAAAAATCTTTTTGAATGTTCAGTATATTTAAATAAAATTATTGTTTAAATTTAAAACAACAAAAATAAATAGAAATATTACTGACAGCAAAAATAATAGAAAAACAAGGTTCACACAAGTTCATCACAAGGTTCATCACAAGTGCAATAATTGAAGAAAAAAACATACTATGTACATTTTTTAGAAAACTTACATTTATAATTTTTTCAATTATTTTAATTATTATTTGAAGCAAGAATTTAATAAGTAAATGTATGGTAGAATTGATACAGAGTTGTAAAATGCAAATAAAATGAGATAAAATAAAATGAAATATACTGCTGGTAGTCTAGAATCATAAAAGCTGTGTTGAAGAAGAAAGAAATAGTAAAGGAAGTAATTTATCAAAAAAATATGATTGAGATTAAGTAAATAATAAATTATGGCAGAGTAGTATATAGTAAGTCTGAACTGGGAAGGAAGATTTTTATCTACAAAGTGGAAAAAATTGTAAAGATACTGAGGAGCTTCATTTCCCATTATTAAATAGATCAAGTTAGCCATAAAGAATTGTCTTCTCTTGATGCAAACTCCTGTTAAAAACAAGAATACAACGACCAAACTTGGACCACAACGAATAAACGAAAACAAAATATTCTATTGTAATATGAAAAAAAAAAATTTCGGAAAAAAATAAAAAACAGGAAAGAAAAATGAGAAGGCAGTCAACCACATCCCCTTCCTTCTCTCTTTCTTTCTTCTTTTTTGTTTTTATTATCATCCAATTACAATAAAATAACATTAAAAATGCAAATTAACAATAAATAAGATTGCATTACCAACGTTTCGGTACTCGTATAGTAACCTTATCAAGGCAAGAAAAATTTAAATGGTAGAAATTGACAGCACCCACGCATTGCGTGGTCACCACTCGTGGGACCACTCGTGGTCAACATCAACAAATGCCTTTGTATGTCTAGCAAGAACACTCTTGTAACAGCGTCCTAAACGAATATCACTTTTGTGCTCCTCTATCCTAGTTTTAAGAAGTCTGCCAGTCTGTCCCACGTAATTCATCTTACAAATCCTTCAAGTTTGTCCCATTTTTCATTGCACACAAGAGATTTGAATATTGTTAGGAATATTCTTTTTCTGAATCATTACACACAAAAGTTAATAGAGAAACACATTGCAATTAGAGTTCAAGAAATCAAAAACATTCAGTGATCAATTTTTGCAAAGAGCCTTTGGATAATTTCGAAAAGGGTGGTGTTGTTTATAAAATCACTTACAGGATCTGTAAAATATATTACGTGGGATAGACTGGCAGACTTCTTAACACCAGGATAGAGGAGCACAAAAGTGATGTTCGTTTAGGACGCTGTTACAAGAGTGTTCTTGCCAGGCATGCAAAGGCATTTGTTGATGTTGACCATGAGTTTGACTGGGATAATGTTCAAATTTTTCATAGTGAAAGTAATGAGAGCAAGACGAAATTGATGGAAATGCTTTACATTAGAAAACAAAAAAAGTCATCTATTAATTTAAAAACCGATTTGGATGGGCTGAACAAAAGTTATGCTAATATAACTAATTACATTTAACGTGGCTGTTTCATGAATTCTGTTTTTCTTTTACTGTCTCTATTTCTGATGCAACTGTGACAGATATTTATATTCTGTTTACAACAGATTGGCCTACTCGCCCTCATTCGATTCTCAGGTATCAAAGAGAAGGCACCTGTCCGTGGGTGCTGTTAATTTCTACTATTTAAATTTTTCTTGCCTTGATAAGAGCACTGTACGAGTACCGAAACGTTGGTAATGCAATTTTATTTATTTTTAATTTACATTTTTAATGTTATTTTATTGTAATTGGATGATAATAAAAATAAAAAAGACGAAAGAAAAAGAGAAGGAAGGGGGTGTGGTTGGCTGCCTTTTCATTTTTCTTTTCTCTTTTTTTATTTTTGTCCGAAATTTTTTTTTCACATTACCATAGAATTTTTTGTTTTTGTTTCTGTTGTGGTCCGAATTTGGTCGTTGGATTCTTGTTTTTAACAGGGGTTTGCATTTGATTATTGGACGTTAAATAGGATTTTTAATTTGGATTTTGATCTAATTTAAATTTCTTACATTTTGTTTTCTCTAGGCTACATTACAAAATCCAGCTTTTTCTCTAAATTGTGTTATGTGTTCACTCTCATGAATATTGTAAATAAATCTGATGCATGCATTGAGGGAACGTTTGAGTTTCAAATTAAGGTTATCAGTAATGTCATCATATACTAAACAGCCGTAAGCAAAAATTGGAAGGATGAGACTTTCTACGAGAAGAATGCGAGTGGAAGGCGGAAGGGAATTTTTGTTCCTATTTAGTTACTGAAGGATTTGGTCAGTTTTCCTAGATATTTCATAGATCATCTTCTTCCAAGACAATTTTCGATTTAATATCGAGCCCCGATCTGTAACCGACTCGACAAAGGGGATGTTAAGTCCATTAACCTGTCATGGAGGTAGGGTGGCTAGTTTCTTGGAAGAGGTAGATGCTGAGGGCCCTATAACAATTGCCTTTGTTTTACTAGGGTTGAGAGCTAATCCATTTTCCACAGCCCAATGGGCCACACAATTAATGCCTTCCTGTATTCAACTTAGCCATCGATCGATAGAGGCAATAGGTCCCGAAATGTATAACTTAAAATCATTCGCATATTTATGGTAATTACATAAATTTTAGCAAGGATAGAACCCTGAGGGACGCCACTTCTGACCCCGATCCAGTCCGATGACTTACCCTTACTAGTAGTTACTTTCTGTGATCAATCATTTAAACAAGAAGCAAACCATTTGATGACTGTGTTTGAAATTTTAACATTTTTTAGTTTGTATAATAAGCGTTAATGGTCCACTATATCAAATCCCATGGAGAAATCGAATAAGACAGCGACCGTAATTTACCTTTTATCCATAACCAGTTTAACATCAGTAGTAACTTTAAGTGACGCAGAAATAGTGCTGCGTCCTGAACGAAAGCCGGACTGTAGGGGATCAATAAGATTGTTGAAATTTATGTAATCCGATAATTGGTTATAAACAATACGTTTGAATGGTTTAGTGAGTGCATTTAGAACGGAAATAGGGCGGAAACCTTTCGAAGAAGTAGGGTTGGAAAATTTTGGAATTGGTCTAATAACACCCATTTTCTATCGATCAGGATATATTTAAACCTGAAGGGAGGAATTGTAAATGCAGGAGGACCGGAAAATTAAGCGGAAGTGATAAGCGGATCATTTTAATGAAAATTCCATCAGTTCCTATTGCATTAGATTTGACCTCATTTAGTTTTCTCAGAGGAAATTCAGGAGAGATGTCAGAAAAGAAAAAGTTATTATCATAAAAAAAGGTGGGGGAGTACTTCCAAGAGTACACTAAACTGACCCAGGCAACGGAAGTGTTGTAAAGGTCTTCAAGAGAGCATTAAGAGAAAAAGACGAATCTAGACAAGCACGCTTGTGAGGGATCTACGCCAATCGCCTTAAAAGGAGCCATGCATTCTCATTTTTTTTCTGTTTTTAATCGAGTTAAAGTTATATTGATTATAGGCATCAGGGACTTTGGTTTGTACAAGGTTCCTAAACTTCCGGAATTCGTTCTTTATGACTTCTATTCCTTAGAATCTTTCGGCCTACATATTTTGATTATATTTATCCTTCCTACTATCAATAATTATTGACAACCATTTATATAAAATCTTATTTTTAGATCCTTATTTCTATTTTCCGTGATAGCGCAATTTAAGACGCGTTTTCCAACCAGAGAGTGAGCGAGCGATCGATAGGAGGAGCACGTGGGAGAGATAGAGTAATAACGTAACACTATCTTAGTCTACTTATGCTATTACATAACCATTACTCACAATCTTTTCGCTTCTAATCTACGCGACTTTCTTTTTCTTTTTCTTTCACTTTTCTTGTACCCCACTTTTCACATTTTTTGACGTACTCGTACATTCTTTCTCATTAGCTTCTCTAGCCCCCTCCAACTCCTTCATCCGTTCTTCCCCTAATCCATCCTCCCTTTAAATTTTTACAGAATTCTCTTGTCAGCTTCCTATGCCTCCTATTCCTACCCTACATCCTTTCCGCACATGCTCTCATGTTTCCTTCTGCCATTCAGATATTTTAATTCTAAATAATTTTTTCCCATTCACCTTCTCTCTCACCATTCCTTTTCTAAATACTTTTTTACACCTTCCTTTTTATTATCTTACACCACTTATTGTATTTTGATTTCTCAATCATCTCCCATCTTTCTATTATTTTCTAACTCTCCTCGCTAACTCCCTTCCCTCTTCCCCACAGCTTCGTCTCAAATTTTAATGCCCTCTTTACTGCTTTAGTACTTAATTTATATTTTTACCCATATCTCTGCTCCTTCACCTAATAACGGGCATATCAGCGTATCAAATAACCACATTCTCCTTCTAAAATTTTTTAACTTTCTTTTTACTATTCCTCATATATGTTTCATTACCCTTGCTGCATTTTTTATCCTTTCTATTATATGAACTCCATGATCCCCATTCGTTTGCAAAATATATCCCAAATATTCAAACTCTTTTACTTCTGATATCTGTATCTCCTTCCATCTACCCGTAAATTCCTTTTTTCTTCCCCCTCCTTTCCTAAATATCATTATCAATGTATTTTTTTCAAGATTTTGAAAGTTCTTAGTTTTGAAATTATATTCGTTTTTGAATTCCATAGCGATACTGCAAGCTTCATTTTAATTTGATTTTTAAAAGATTCATATTGAAAAAATTCATACCTTTTATAAAATACTTTACAGCTGATGTAAGAAAACTTGAAACGTCTTTGACAAAGCGCTTATTGCATGCACGTGCAGAAGACGTAATTTGGCTACCTCCGGCCCAGTGAGTTCGCACATTCATACTCCGCCGCCGGGCCGACATGAAACTTAATGACCTATACATAGAGCTTTACGCCCACTGCTGCACCGCGCAAATGAATATATGGAAAGAATTATATAAATGTTTTAAAAAATTGCATCACTGGACACCCAGTCTTCCTTATGCTAAGTACGATATTTTTTGCCTTTACTTATAATTTAAACTTGTCAAGAACACCATACACTCTTTATCTGCTTCACAAGCTTGTTTTTGCTCGGGGGAGGGGGTGGGGCAAGTTCACATTCGTGAAAATAGCCTTCTTTAGGCCCTCGATAGACAATCCAATATTTTTTTAATTGCTTTAAATTTACTGTATAAAAACATATTGTCCTCCTGGTATGACCTGATGAAAATATGGAATGTAATTTAAAAAAGCCTGTGTCCTTTCCTTTCACAAAAACATTTAATTTATTTTTTAAATATATATTCCAAATATTCGATTTTAATCAATTTACCATTCAATTACAGTGAAGCTCTTAAATAGCCCTCCCTTCTATAGCCCTCCGGAGAATCATAGCCACGCTACTAGCAAAGTTCGAATATTAGGGTTTTCCATGATCTCACAAAAATAGTGTCAAATGAAAATTCACTATGATTAAATAAATAAAAAAATGGAAGTAGTTTGCGAAATTTTACAACAGAAAATTTTCAAGATTTCATATACTCTGAATGGGTGGACTTCAATCAACGGAAAATCCCATTATTGTATTAAGGGCCACTTCGTCGATAGAGATTGGATTTAAAGATGTTTGGTTATTGATTTTCTTTCCTCAAATAGTAACCATACTGGAAATGATATAGCGAATTTACTTTAAGCGTCCTCCAGGAGTTCTGTTTAAGAGAGAAATTGCAAGGTATAACAATGGATAATGCGGCGGCGAATACTACTACATTTATAGAAGAATTTTCAAATTTATTAAACAGACTTTTCAGCATCTAGTTAGATCCTAACAAATTGCATTTTTGCTGGTTTGCACATATCATAAATTCAGCTGCTCAAAATATGCCTTGTGCTCTAGAAATTGCTGAAGCTTTCGAAGAACAAGAAAGCGAAAGAAATGATGAAGAAAATGCACATGAACAAAAAAATCACTTTACCTCATGTCGGTAGGGTGGGAAACCATGAGAGCATCAGTCGATAAACAGAGAGGATGCTAATTTTTTTTATAATATCAGCTTGTCATATGTATATAAGGTAGGGATCCATGTCATCAGCAGCAGTTAAAACAGAGAGGTCGCTAATTTTTTATATTAGGTCTGTTATTTTTATATGATCATTATACCATATCTCGGTAAGGTCTGGTGTCTTGATAGTACACATCCCGACTTATCGATCGAGTCTCAATCGCTACATCGGGAGCCTACCTTACCGAACTTAAATCTTAAGCCTGGTATTCATATTTGCTAAACATCTTGAAGATAAATAGTTGTGTCAAGTATAGCGTGCGCTTGAGAGATTCAAACCAAATAGTTAAAGAAAATACCAGTGATCTACCTCAGTATCCTCTTCGCATGCACAATCTAATCGAATCATCTACTTTCGTATTATTCTTTGAATATAACTTATCATTACTTTCACTATACTTTAACTAAAACTTAACTATACTTTAACTATAAGTTAACTATCTTTGTATATTTATATACTTAGCTTCATTTACTTATCCATATGATAGTATTTCTAAAACTAATTATAGTAAGTGAGAAATACAGTATTCTATAGTTATTATAAGATGATTTATCAAGTCATCTTGTATAAAATTCAAGATACCTGTAAAAATTATATATTATTAAAAGATCCTCCAATATATCGTAGATAAAGCCGCCTCGAGGTAGCAGCTTTCTGCATCTCAGCCAGAGTAATATCTTGGAGAACTTTCGGGAGCCTTGAAAATAAAAATGTGTTTAATGCATCATCGACCTTAACAATGATTCTGACGCCATAATTGTGTTTGAACGTTTAGGATCTTCGTCACAGGATATTTATGTTTAGGACTCAACTCGGACGTCTTCGTCGGCAGGAATCCTTCCATGCGACCAACGGTGTTGCTCTTCTTGAGAACCAAACACTTGATGAAGCGTCGCAGGTTATATTACAGTTGAAGCTTCAGTCAACTTCGGAAAAGTTGGAATAAATAAAATAACTCAGCAATCTTAATGTATTAACCCTTCGTTACCCCACGTATTTTAGTACTCTTTATTACTTCAAGTTCCTTTCTGCGTAAACCAATCCCACTAAATCTGATCATCGGTTCATTAAAAACTAGGGCCTTTAAAATAGCCCTCCCCTATACCCCGGTGCTGGCCCTGTCCCCTGGTTATACAGATATTATGTCGTTTCCAAAAGCCCTCAGGGTCATTATTGCCCCCGTGGGGTAACTGAGGTTTCAAAATGTGTAAGGAAGCCTAACATCAGATAACACCTTCACAAACAAAAAAGTTGCTTTTTTTGGTTCCTCACAGAATTTCTGTTACTTAAATTTTAACATATCTAATAAAAAATCTCAATACCCACGAACCCAAAAAACTTCCCTTTTCATAACTTTTTAACTAAAATTTTAATAACAAAAATTAATTTTTGATAACAAAAGTCATCCTTTTCGATTCCTCAAAAAATTTCTGTTACGTAACTTGTAGGAATATTTTTAAAAACTCGAATATTCCTGAAACCCAGCAAACTTGCTTTCTTAAAAATTTTTAAGCAAACCAAACATTTTGGTTTGCTTTTTGTAACCAAACTTTTTGTGACAAATTTGACAAAATAAAATTTTGGTGACGGTTGTTGTTAGAAAATGTGTTTTGTTATTTAATGCTTGTAACTACCGGTGTAGAGGTTTAGAGATCCAAAATTAAGACCCCTCCCCCTGAGTCTGCGACACCAAGATTGAAGATGAAGAGGTTGAAGTCCTAGAACAACGTTTCAAAGACGTCAACGCCTGAAGACTTCATACCTGAAGAAAGGAGAACAAGGCCCGAACCAGACAACACCGTTTCACGGAGGGAGAAGAAGAGGTGACCTAGACCCGAGGCAGTTATTATAAAACTGGCCGAGTGTTCGAGTTCGCAGAGGTCGTGCAGGAGCTCAAACAAAAGCTGGAACCCGGCACCCTTGCTTTTAACATCAGGGATGTGAGGGAAACAAGGAAAGGGAAGATACTTGTTGAGATCGAGCATACAACAGATGGCAGATCAATGTTCTTCGCTACCATCAGAAGAGCTGCTGAAGAAAAGGGTTGTGTTCAGGAGCTCTTCCCTCGCACTCAGGTCGAGGTACTGGACCTCGACATAACCACAAATAGAAGCAGGTCGTGACGGCTGTTAGAAAACACTTCGGTGAGCTACCGAGGAAATGGCGTTCAAATTGGTAGGGTCAGGACACCTTAAGGTGAGGTTCGTGTCTTGTTTCTTACACAAGACAATGAAGGCTATTAGGTGCTACTGTTGCCTCGGCTTTGGCCGTAGGACAGCGAGTGACAAGGGTCTTGATAGGACCAAAGGATGCTGCAGGTGCGGCATGGAGGGTCACAAGTCTGCGGAATGCTCCAGCACTGTCCAGTGCTTCCTTTGCGCCGTACGAAGTGAGAGGCTCCGGAACGACGGGGCCCAAACATGATGTCAAAAGCCGACGAGCCCGTTGCGCGTCCTCATTGCACTACTGAAGACGATGAGTAGATCATGGCCCTAATGTTTTAAAAATGGACTTGTTAGAGAAGAAGCCCATAAGAAGAAAGAAGAGCATCAGCAGGAACCTTAACAGGTAAAAAAACATCCCCCCTGAAGTAATGCGAAAGCGATTTCCAATGGGAATAATGCTAGGAGGAAGAATGATGTTTTTAGTGGTTCTTTGGTAGCCTTACTATGATGATCAAATTAAGATCTTGCTTATAATTATAAACGTGAAGATCGTTGTAGTGACTCTATCAATATCCTCATGCTACCAAGGAGTGCGGTCTCTTCTCGGTATGTTAGAACATTTTGCACCAACCCTTGTAAAAAAAGAATAATTTAAAATAATTAAGCTATTTTTTGCTATTTGATGGAGTATTTATTTCTCTTTGTAAAACATGTTTATGCTTCGATGTCTCAAATAATACGATCTCCACAAGTAGTACTATCTACATGAAAAATAACAATATAAAGCTCTTTCTATAAAAAGTCAGATTGTACAAACATGCACGATATCAATTATCTGTGTTGCCCTATTTCTTTTGAAGCATAACTGATTTATTCTCATTAAACACAAATTTGACATTTTTGCAAAACTTACAGGCTGTCTGTAATAACCGGCTAGGGAGTACTATCTAGCACTCCGTTTTGTTGTCTCTGCGAGATCTTGTACAAAAAGGTTTCCAATTTTTATTTTTCAGACGTATACTAAAATATGAAATGTAATTGCGCATCTTCTTTTCCTCATGAAAGAACAGTAACGCAGTTACACTTTTGTATGCACTAACAGGTACCAAAATCGATTTTCATCGAATGGACCAAAATAATACCCTATTTACGACAATCTTAGTTAAATCTTCAAAATTTGGTTAGGTTTTTGTATAAACAATTTTGTTTTTAACAATTCAATAATTTATTATCAAGCAAATTTTATAACAATATTTTTAACATGACTGAGAAGAAATCAAACTTTGTAGTCTCTTGAAATTTTTTCGTCTGTTAAACCATTTTCAATCAACATAATAATCGTATTAGTTTGTAATTCATGTATACAAAATTAATAATCTGAATCATATTTCTACGATTTTCCTCGTTTTCAGGGCCCTTGTCATTGCCTTGCCTTTTACAAGCGATATCATGAAACATAACGATAGGGTTTGATTTAGCCTTTCTATATGAAGCTAATTCTTCGTGCTCACTGAATTGAAAGTACTCAACGTCATCTACATCACTGAATACATTTTTCAAGCATTTATACTTGGGCTGTGGAAGAGATTTCGAGTGCAGGTATGTATTTTTAAATCTAGGACCATTTGGAAGTAAAATAATAGAAAGCAGTGCATTTGCTTTATCATAATTCATTGTAGGAGTTTAACAGATTGTTTAGCGAACCGCAACCTGATCTCGATTGCTCTTTGGGCTACAATTATCGCGCTTATATCAGCTTCGATTTAATCGCGTAATGACCTTCGTAGAGAGAGGAATGACTATATCCAATAAGAAACGGCGCAGTCGGGGTATAGTGAATAGTGTTATCAACAAGTTAACTTTCGAATTATATTTACCAGGTTACCATAGTACTCCAGTAATGTGGATCTGGTACTAAATCAGCTAAACAATTGAAATGAGGCGATCCAGGTATAAATCCGCTAGACGCTGCTTGCATGGAGCAATATATTGCTTATTAGAAAACTCGTGAGAATATTGAAGTAAGAAACTCTGCTGATCGAAAACTAGCTGACAAAGCATGGCAACGAATTTTTTTTGAAGACTCTGGTTTTGGTAAAAAAGCAATTGCAGTAGATATAACTAACATCATGAATGTTAAATCAAAGCTCAAAAGGGGACTAAAGAAGAATAAAAACAAGATAAAGAAACGAGTAATACTGCGGAAGATTGTAGAGACAGCTAAAATGT
Organism: Belonocnema kinseyi; assembly: GCF_010883055.1. Lineage (NCBI taxonomy): Eukaryota > Metazoa > Arthropoda > Insecta > Hymenoptera > Cynipidae > Belonocnema > Belonocnema kinseyi. The sequence goes on from NC_046660.1 coordinate 131,283,537, forward strand.
CTATAATCTCCAGTAATGATGCTCGAGTCGCCATTAAGACTACTGTAGAATCCGTTGTTTGGAGCTCTGATCACGCCGTTATTGTAAGTAATGCTCAAATTTCTGCTAGAGTTGGTTGCTCTAGTGGGGGTTCAGATATTTTGATAAACAAGTCTGTATTAAACTTTAAAATTTAATTAATTTGTCCTACATGTATTTTTGTTACAGTTTGGCGCAGGACATTTCAATTTATTATGGTCAATGATTCTTTTACGCCATGCTTGAATGCTAAGCTGTTTGAGCAGACTTTTGAGGATGACATTTCCAGGGCTATTTCGGGTTATCCATATTTACTCATGTTTTTAGGAAACATTTGTAATGCTTGCATCAGCAACCTAAATGAGCTGGAAGTGTTATTTCGCCCCGGAAATTCTGCAGCATTGTATAAGCGAAGATCATTGAACTCTTAATTCAACGCAAGGGGGAGGTTCTTGTGAAAAATTCTTTAGAATGGTTAGCTTATGATATTAAATAGGCTATTCGCTAAAGATTTTGTAGGCAATTATGCTTTTCTTGGATTGCAGGGTATAAGTGTTAACGACCTTCTATGGGTAGCATTGGCTCAGTAGAACTAATTTCTGATTTTGAAGTACTTCAATTGCCTACGGCATCAGACCATCTTCCGTTTCGCGTTGATATTTCGACTTTCACACAGATAAACACAAGTTTAAATAGATATTCATTTTTATTATGTAATAAAATAATTTGTGATGAAAACCGCAAATGTGACTATACATGAAACGTTAAATTCACTTGCAAAGTCTAAAGATCATACTCCAGTCTTTAATAGGTCGGTTTTTGCAGATACGGAGGGGGCTAAATATCCAGAAATCAAAAGATGTTTTCTGGTGTTACGTAGATCCAAGAAGAGGCAATACGAATATTTACTGCTAAATTCACTAGCGGCTTTCAATAATTCTGAGCATGGTAAGACCTTCTTTTGTGTCTCTTTTTATTCAATTGAGGCTCACATTTGCACAAAGTGTATTGTAAACAAACACCCTTTATTATATATATATATGGGTCTCAACCAGGAGGTTTGGGTTCGATTCCCGGTACCGGAACCACTCGGTTCGGTTTTGATTCCTCTAGAATCAAACCGAAGGGCCCATGAAAAAGCCAACGAACGCGTCCTCGGGTTGCGGATAGAGGGTCCCTGTACCAAGGGTTTCTGCTGAATATGGTTACAAAAATAAATAGGCAGTCGCGGACAATTG
>NC_046660.1:131284892-131286743 GCF_010883055.1 Belonocnema kinseyi
TACGGATACTATCTGACGCTAAGAGAAGTCTAGAGCGGAGGGAGAGATGGGTCAGAGAAAATCAACAGTTTCTCTCTGACCCGTCTCGACTCTTCCAAGACCTTCCAGTTACTGTCGAACACCCGCCCAAACCAGAGGAGGTCGAAGTATTTTGGAGAGAAGTCTACGAAGTTGAGCATAGACTGGAGGAAGACTCAGAAAATATAAATAGCTTCAAGGAGTTATATGTTGCCCTCATAACACCTGATAAAGAATGCCCACCCATCACTACCGAGGAGGTGAAAAAAATATTAAGAGGGATGAAGAACTATTCCGCACCGGGACCACATTGCATCAAAACCTTCTGGTGGCAGAAGTTTTCTTCAACCCATCAGCATTTGGCCCGTATTTTCACCTCATATTTGAAGTCGGAGGAACCGATTCCAGAGTGGTTGGTGGAAGGGCGAACAAAACTCCTGCCGAAAATAGGCAACTTAGCTGACCCGAAGAAATACAGGCCAATAACTTGTCTGAACACGCTTCATAAGATATTCACAGCTATCCTAAATGATAGGATTGTTCAGGCAATTGAACCTGCGTGGCAAGAAATGTATGAACAACGAGGCTCAAAGAAAGGCGTAGCCGGATGTCGGGAGAACCTGGTCATCGATAGATATGTGTGCAAAGATGCATCATTCAACCAGCGTGACCTATCGATGGCCTGGATTGATCATCGGAAAGCTTTCGATTCTACATCCCATAGACTTATCATCTGTCTTTTGGAAATCTTAAAGGTTCATCCGCAAATAGTTGGTTGCATAGAGAGATTGATGCCGCTTTGGAAAACCAGATTTACTATCTCATCTGGCAAAAATAGTGTGAAAACTAACAAGGTCACGTTTCAGAGAGGTGTCTTTCAGGGCGACACCATGAGCCCACTCCTCTTTTGTCTTACATTATTGCCACTATCTCTAGCACTGCGCCATTCCGACGGATACTTGTGGGGCAAACCTGCAGATCGAAAGTACAAGGTCACTCATGTATTTTACATGAACGATCTTAAGATCTATGCTAAAAACAGAGAGAAACTGCATCTAGCTCTGGAGATTATCGAACGATATACTAAGGAAATTGGAATGGAATTTGGGTTAGACAAATGCGCCAAGGTTTATTTGAAGCGAGGAAAACTTAATAGCATCCCTGGAGATCCTGAGCTCGTTGATAGAAGCGCCATACGACACCTTTGCGCTGGAGAGACTTACATATACATACCTGAGCGTGCCACAGAGCCGCATTCAGGATGTGACATCTATAAAGGATACTCTCCGAAGCAGATACAAACGTCTCATCCGACAGATTTGGTCTTCCGAACTGTCGGCGAGGAACAAAGTATCTGCAATGAACATCCTTGCCTTCCCGGTACTACTCTATTCATTTGGAGTAGTTCCATAGACGAAGAACGAGCTCAGATCTCTTGATATCGGAACAAGAAAGGTTATGTACATGAACAAAAGCATACATCTTAAGTTCCGTTCCGCGACTGTACATCTCACGCCGTAAAGGTGGTCGCCGAATATTGAGTCTTGAATGTCTTCACAACAGGATTATTCTGGGTACAGCACATAGAGTTGCAAATGGAAGAGACCCTCTTCTTAAAATGGTCAGGAATCACGAGGAAGTGGGCAAAGGAGCATTTCTGTACAAAGCAGCGGAGGAGGCTGCTGAAACACTTGGACTTGACTTCAGTATTAGGGGTGAGTAAAATGCATTAAATCTAATGTATCTCGAGTACTCACTCCTGAAAGCCCGGATTAAGAAAGCACAAGAGAAAAACTTTCGTGAACAGCTCCTCGATAAGAGGATGCACGGTAT
>NC_046660.1:131286843-131293442 GCF_010883055.1 Belonocnema kinseyi
GAATTATGATATTAAGGCCTCTTTATTGAAATATAAATGTAATAAAGCGCCGGCCGAGGATGGGAATCCCGATGAATTTTTGAAAAACCTTTCGGGAAATTGGGTAGAGTACTTAGGGTGCCTTTGTGGCAGAATCTGAGCTGAGGAAATAGTATTATTTAGCTGAGTCAAAATGCATGCATTTATGTTGCATAAAAAAGGTGATGAACCTAACCCTCATAATTACCGGGGAATTAGCCTTATAAATGGTATTACTCAGATCTTCTCGCAGATCCTCTTGACGAGATTGATTGTGTGGGTCAATAAAGTAAACATTGTCCCAGAAAATCAGGCCGGCTTCTGGCCTGGAAAAAGTTGTATTGATTATATTTATACCCTGATTTTTTTCATTAAAATTCGTTTGTTGATCTCGAAGCGACGAATCTTTGCGTTTGATATAGTTCAAAAAGGCTTTTTACTCAGTAAACCAGTGTCACCTATGAAGAAAACTTCGAAGGATAGGAATGTCCACTAAACTTATAGGAATTATAAAAAATCTCAATGATAACGCTAACTTGTCTATTCGAATTTACGAGTGGCTGACGTCCGTAAAGGTAACTTGTGGGGTGCTTCAAAGTGAGATCCCTAGTCTTCTACTGTTTGCACTTTTAATATATGATCTAGAAAAGTTCTTACGAAATCATCGTATGGATTGAATTTTAATAGATAACTTATGTGGTGTTATCGTACTTGCTTATGGTGATGAGATAGTCATATTAGCTTATCTTTAGGCTGACTTACAAGGAAAAATTAATCTTGTCGCGCAATACTGCATGATCAATTTTTTAACGGTCAAAGAAGCAAAATCTAAAGTTATGATATACCACAAGGGACGACCATGTGAATGCAAATTCCTATATGCGCAGAGTCAGCTGGAAGTAATGAGCGAATTTTTCTATCTCGATGTCAAAACACATGTTTCGGGCCTTTTTTGTAAAGAGTTTATTAAGCTCAGAAGTAGGTAGATTACAGTTAGCTTATGAGTTATTTAAGTCACCGCTAAGATGGTTGACGAGGTGGCTGGGTATGCCTGATGATATGTATCCTAAACGATGTTTTCCGAAATTGAAGGAAATGTCCGTAAAAGCTGATTGCAACCTGAAGGCAAACTGGGTTTCTTAGCCCAAAAATGTGGTCAGTCTAAGTAACTCGGAGAAAATGTGTCTGGAATTTGATTGTGTTTCATTCTTTAAAAATATAGAGATTTTTCCAAATAACTTTTCTGATTATCTCTGTCGTTCCCAGTGAGGCATTGGGTACCGAGGGCCGCGACCGGGGACCCAATACTGGCGGACACTACTAAAAAAAAGTCATTGGAGAAAAGGAAAAACTGTGTCTAAAGGGTAGAACGAGAATGTATTATATGTGTGTAAAACTTGAAGCCCCCCCCCCCTCCTTTCCAAAACTGTCGTTTCAACTTTTTGAATTTTGTTGAAAAATTAAAAATTTCAAGTATTGATCACACAAAAAAAAATTATGAAAAATAAAAAATTCTGTTTCCCCGTGTAACAATTGAAGTTACAAAAAAAGTTGAATTAAAAAAAATGTTTCATCCAAAAATATACAAATTCGTTAATTACGTTTTGATAAGAAGCGTATTTTTTGCTTTATTCGTAAAAAAACATTAAAAGTATTTTAAAAAACTGAATTTTCATGGCAAAATACACAAACTACGACAAAAATAAATTGACATAATTTATTCACCCATAAAGAAGCTTCAAATTAATTCTTAATCATTTTTTATGGAACCAGTAGTTTTTATTTTAAGCTTCGTTTTGATCTTGAAAAAATAGCATTGAAAATATAAAATTACATTTTTTAAATGACAAAAAATTTTTTATAGAAGGCGCACTTTTTCAATCATTTTAACCAAAGTTTGTCCTCTATTATTCAAGATGTGAATAAGCAATACCGGGCCGACGTAACAAAATAAATGCAATTTACATTTGTTATAAATAGTGTTGAGCATAATGTAGAAAAGTTCGCAATTTGTGAAAAATCGAGCGTAAAGCGCAAGAACCAAAAGTCGCCCACCCTAGAAGCGTTGAACCTTTTAAGATACAATAATGTTTCCGCGCAGTGATCAGATTGTCTTTCGTCTAAGAGTTCAAAAAATTGTTAATTTCCTTTTATGTTTCTGATTATTTTTCAAGAATGAAATAGATTTCATTCCACAAATCATCATATCATAATCTATCGTAAATATGTTGCAGGCAGAGCATATAATCCGGCAATATTCATAATCCCTAGGCATTATATATAGTGCTCAACAGAGGCCAGAAAAAGTATGTAATACTCTTTATTATACAGATTGCCTGAGAATTATATATAATGCCCAGAAGACACCAGGCAAAGTGTCAATAAAGTTCTCCAACATTTGAGTGCAATTTATCTTTTTTTTAACTTTCCTTACTTTGACGATTTCAAAGATAACAAGATGTATTTTTTTAATTACTCATAGTAAGATGCAGGTAAAAAAAAGGTGAATTAAACATTTAAACAAATTTCTGTATTTTCTAACAACAAATGTTTAAAATCAATTTTTTTTAAATCGACTTTTGATTTTATTTTAATTCATTTTTAAATATAGTTTACAATGTGCTTTAAAAGCCCTTCAAAATCCGGATTTTCCGAATTTTTAAACCTATTTTTAACTTTTTAATCAGTGTATGCCAATAATTCAAGTAGACAAACATAATTGTTTATGCAATTGAGTATTATTTTCAATCGTATTGCTTTAAAATATTGCTAAAAAGTGGCGGTTTTGATCTTAAATATTCAACATGTTGTCCACTTTTCAAGTAGTTTAAAGTAATAAATAGTTCATTCAAGTTTCAACTCGAGTCACCTAATATTGAGAATTCTGAATACAATTTTAAAAAACGTCTTTTGTCTAATAATTTCAATAATAATATTTCAAAATTAACATTTTTCAAATTAATGATTTGAACAATTTTTTTCGTTTAAACAATTCTTCCCGAGTACTTTCTCAGTTTAAGGACACAATTAACGAATTATAAAACTAATTTTTCCAGGATATTTTTCAACTGTTTAAACAATTTTTATTCATTTAAACAATTTTTTCATCATGTCCATCGTGAAATATTTCAATTTAAGTTATGAATATTATTATTGAAACTAATCTAAGATTATTGGATATGTAGCACGTCACACACTTGTCCACAATTTAGTGACTCTCACCCAGAAGCCGAATGTACATATTCTATAAGAAAATGTACGAACTGCTTCCATCCGGCAACTATTCTGAAGATCCCTGACGTAAAATTCGACCACATGGTAACAATGTGACTCACTATGTAACCTTAAAATTTACTACCGAAATGTTCGTGGCCTACGAACTAAACTCATCAACCTGCAGAATGCTATTGCTCTCTCGGAATTTACATATGACGTTATCGTTTTGACTGAAGTATGGCTCAATTCAAATCACTTCAACACTGAGTTGGACATGACTAACTACACTATCTACAGAAGGGACAGAGATACCCAATCGAGGAACTTTAATGGAGGTGCAGGAGTACTACTTGCGGTGAACTCGAAATTTTGAAGCTTCGAATATCAAACACGAGTTACTTCTGTCGAGCAGATTTTTATACCAGTCTTGAATAGAAATAACTGAATTTTTCTTGGACCTGGTTTTATTCCGCCACTAACACGTCCAAAAGCTTATTTAAACCACTGAACTTCTATAGAATCTGCGTTTGAGTCTACTAAACCTACGGCTAGAATTATCGTTGGTGACTATAGCATCTCGAACATCCGCTGGACGAATGACGATGGAGGATTATGTATCCTCTCCAGGAGTGGGATCTTGCCTTCTGCAAGAGAGAGCGCAAACGTGCCTTTTAACACATGCGGTTTTTAAAACCCACAAAATTTACTGCAACGTCTGGCGACCTCAAGGATCACACATGGGTCCGATGTTATTTAATAATTATGTTAATGATATTATACAAATATTTACCATTGTTTTGGTCTTACTTTTTGCTGTTTATTTAAAAATGTACACTATCATTACATCCTTTGAGGACGCTGTTGCAGTTCAAAAAGATATTACCGCCTTGTATATGTGGTGTCTGGAAAATGGGATGACTTTAAATATTTCTAAGTATAAAATGATGCGTTTTTCGCGAAAAATTAAATCCTGTTCAATTTTAATACTTGATAGATGAATCTATCGTCGAAATTATTCATGTAATGCGCGACCTTGGAATTTTTGTAGATGATAAACTCTCTTTCCTCCATCATATTGATGATTGTACAGCTAAAGGTCTAAAGATGTTGGGATTTATCAAACGTCACTCTGTAGAATTTAAACAACCATACACACTACGCATGTTATATTTCACGTTAGTTAGACCCATTATAATGTACTGCTCACAAGTGTGGTCTCCACATTACGCCTCGCCTATTAAAAAACTTGAAAGGTTTCAACATAGGTGTTTCTCGTGGGCGGCAATTAAGTTAGGTCTTTCTAATCCACGATTGTCGCTCGACTATTTGCATCTTGCTCCTGCTTTAAATAATAGCACTTTGAAGTCACATCGAAAAGCCCAAAATATTCTATTTCTGCACAAGTTAATCAATAGAAATATAATTTATCCTCAATTACTTGAAAGTTCACACCTACATATACCGGCTAGATCCCTGCGAAGCTACACTTATCTATCTCACATATTTCATTTAGATAAATTCAGATCTAGTTTCGGCGAACATTCACCAATATCCCGAATGACCAGAATCGCAAACGTGGTACATAAGGAAGGACTTACTGTTTTTGACCCCTCACACTGCCGTTTTTATTCTAGTGTTAGGTCGTAGATTCTAGACGATTTTTCATAAGTTTACATGAATATAATATTTAGTTTAGGCTTAGGTTAACTAGAAATTGAATAGTCTTTGTAGAATACAACTGTAATTGGGCTTCTTTCTCGTCATCTAAAAATTACAAAAAAAGTATCTTTGTTGTGAACTAAAAAATGGTTCAAATGATTTTTGAGAAGTCGCTTGTCATGAATCTCTCAAAAGTTGTATTAGATTTTAATTTTCGTAAAAATTTCAAATATGATGAAAATTGTAGATTAAAAATTTATTATACTATTCAATATTTTTGTAATAAAATGTCCCTTTTTTAGATTGTAATTTGCTACGTGAAAACCAAATCTTTCACGAATAAACGTGTATTGAATTCTATAACTGTTCTTTAATTTCTCATTATTTTCAAAATAAATATTATATACCTTGCCTATCGCGTGCCGGGCATTATGTATAGTGCCTTGGCAAAGCATATGACGAGTATGCGATCATATATTTTTCTTTAAAGATGTATTTTTTGTTGACTAGCATGAGATAATAATATTGGGTCGATGGCATGACAGTGTTGATCTACTAGTCGTGATATACTTCGTTTTTTATTAAAAAACAAGCTTTCGCTTGAGGACACCATGTCTAATCAGGGATACATATAGAAGTAAATTAGTTACGTTTGTCGTTATAAGACTAAATTTAGATAAGCATTATTGCAGTTTGGTTACAAGTTTTTCCGTTGTTTCTTATTATAAAAGTGAGGCGAAGAATGACTTGTTTTAAAGAAATATTATTGTTAGGTAATCAAGTAAGATAAAATAAGTATGATACTTTTCCCTGGACATGCAATGCATTTTAGTCACGAGGCGAAAGCTTCTTTTTTAATAAAAAACGAAGTGTCATATCACCACTAGTAGATCAACACTGTCATTCCATCCACCCAATATTATTTGATCATATACTTTGCCTAAAGTAGGCATGCATTATATATAATGCCTAGGGATTATATATGGGGCCTGGATTATATACTTTGCCTGTAATATATATAAAGATGAACATTTTAAAGCAATGAACATTGGCGAACCATTTTGGCAACATGAAACTTGTCACACCATAGACTGCAAGTTTTCATATATTCTACCCGCGAAGATTTAAGCCTTGATTTAAATAAGTAATTCATAATAATTACATCGAAAATTACGAAGAAATTTTAAAATTATAATAAAATAACAATTATTATAGTAAAGTATAGCAAAATATAGTAACAATTTACAAAATAAAGAATATACCGTTTGATCCTGACTCTTGAAATGTAAGCTAGTAACTTGTTTTAGAGAAAATTTCGGCTAATAAGTAGTAATTTTAATATAAAAATTGAGTTTAAAGTCAACGGTTACTAAAATAATTAAATATGGTCGATAATTAGTCGATATTTTTTAATAAATTTAATGAGTTAACCGTTTTCATATTTGTAAGCTAAAATAGAGTCATACTTTTTAACATAAATAAGTTGATCTGGAAACTCCCTCAAGCTACTTATAGGCGCCATCGAAAGTTAATATATGTAAAAAATCAATATATTAACGGGCGCCCATAAAAAATGCATTTAGGTGTCCTATACATTTTTAATCAATTAATACCAGGTGTATACATATGAAACCGGTATTTTTTCAAGAAAAAAACACATTTATTTCAAGAGAATGATAACAAATATTTTATTCAAAGTATGCGCC
>NC_046660.1:131293542-131299894 GCF_010883055.1 Belonocnema kinseyi
ATGCTTCTCCGTGACTAGGAGAAATTCCTCAGATCTACATTCAGTTATTACTGAATTTAGAAAAACTTTTTTGGCAACAGAGATTTCTGAAACTTTGAAGGTTCATGTAATAGTAAAGCATATTGATAAATGCTTAAGTTTTTTGGAATCAAAATGTGGTTAGGGATTATGGTCTGAACAAAGTGGAGAATCAATTCATCACGAGTTTTTGAAATTCTGGAATAAACATAAAGTTAGTCACTCTAATCATACCTTATATGCAGAGAAGCTAAGAATTGCTGTAGTTGAATTATCTTCAAAACATTTATGAAGTGCCTTTTACATTGAAGTTGTTATCCATATTTATTGACGTTAATTTGATTGTTTTGATAAATTACAGATCTTCTTTACAATGTCAAGAAGTAAAAAAAAATAATGGGGTCAGCCAACCACCACGTCCTCGTCGTTGATCCTGGGTTAAAAGCTAAGAGTGGTTATTAATAAAAAAATTATAGTTTTCCCTTAAAATTTGTAAAAAACGATCAGCTAGGATTTTGATTCCAGGTTTTTTCAATTCTTGAAAGCCTTCCAAACAAATCTACCTAGTCCGTTTTTTTCGGCATGGCCGACCAGCTAAAAGTGTCTTTCAGCTCACCGTGTCTCCAATATATTTTACGGGAATAATAAATTAACCGAATGAAAGGGAATTGGTATCTATGTATTACATGTAAAACAGAAAAAAAGCACAGCTGCAAAACTTGTAATGACGTCAAATTATAGCACAGGTACCACAACGTTAAAAAAAGTAGGTGGCTTTAAAGAAGTCAAATATGATGATGAAGATATCGAAGATGTGCCTGGTAGATTTTTTAAGTAATGTAGATTTAACTCATCGCTCAATAGTATTAGAAAATATTTGTTTTACTTATTCCTTTTTCAGGTGCTGAGGTTGGACCAAACCAAGCATCAGCAACAGCTTTTCAATATTTGAAAAGCAATGTGGGATCTTTCAAGTCAGCCACAGAGTTAGAGGAAACCTTTATTCTTCACATTTCTGTAAGTCAAGGTTTTAAAATATATAATTTACTAAACATTTTTACATGCAGATTTACTCTGTACCCACTTCCTCTTTCTTAAAAAAACCTCCTTTATCCCCTTTTTGAAGAAACTTCCCTGTTTTCTCGTTTTTTTTCGCTTCAATTCGAATTGAATTTGTAGAACCCTATAATTGTATTTTTGGTCATAAATTGAAAGATTTTTTTAAAGACTCGTCTTTTTGGATAAAAATTTCATCATTGTAGATCAAATACTCAGCATTTGCTAGAAAAACTATCTCATTTTAAGCAAAATAATTTCTCTTGAATTTAAAAGTATACTATTTAATTACCTTTGATTGATGATTCATCTGACTGGCCGAAAGTTTAAATATTTTGTTGAACTTTCATTTTTTTATTGCTCAGCATTAATTTTTTTAAGTGAAAATTATATTATTCCACTTTTGGTTGACGATTGATATTTCTTAGTAAAATATTCAACTATTGATAACGCATATTGTGGGGATTAAAATTCAACCATTTTCTTACGAATTCATCGTGATTGGTAACTATTCCATTTTTGGTTGCAAATTAATTTTTTTAGTTGCAATTTCGTCTATTTGGATCAAAAATTCAACTCTTTGGTTGAGAGCAGTTTAGACTTTGAAGTCTACAAATATATTCTTTTCTTCACATTCCGTTTTCTCTTTTTGTGACTCTTGTCAAGCACAGTTATAATACATCATCAAATTCGTAGGAATTAACGGATCTTGATCCTGAAATAGATCGAAGAGGGAAAACTTTTTTGGATCGACGAGATACGATGCAACCTTTTATTATTGTTGTTGGCAGTTCCATTCACATTATTCTCTCGACTTACATATACGTTGATGGAATCAGATTTTTAATGGAAAGTACTCTCCAGACAATTGACATATGGTTTAAAATTTAGCGAGCCTTAGACGCTAAATATTCTATTACCGGACTTCAAGTCTGGAGCTTCATTCAGCGATATGTCTACAATATCCATACGAATGCAGACTTTGAAAGTGCTTCGCAAGGTGAAGTAGCAATTGACTTGTGTATTGCCGAGCCTGCCTTGAAGTAATTATTTAACAACTCTATTATCTTATCCTAATCTATGCAGATTGTAAGAGACATTGATACTACAACTTGGCACTACTACTTGGTACGCAATGAAACTGTATTGTAAAAATGTTGTTTCTAACATTAATTTTCATAAATAAAAATTTCATCATCCCATTTCTGGGACAAGTCGATTTTTTAGTAAAAAAATTCATCTATCTACTTAAATTCTTCTTTCTGGTGGAAAGTCAACCATCTTAGATAAAAAATTAAAGTTTTTTGATACCAATTTACGTATTTTATTGAGAATTCATCTTTATTGGTAGAAAATTAATCATCTATGATAAAATTCACCTTATTTGTTGAAAATTGAACTATTAGGTTGGAAATCCGACTATTTTGTTAAAAGTTCATATTTTTGTTAACAATAAAAATGATTGTTTGGTAATTATTCTTTTTTGGTTAAAGATTAAATAAAATGATAATTTGCAATCAACTTTTGTTTAAAATTAAAATCTTTTTTTCCTAAAATATTAACTATTACATTCTTATAATAATTAATTTTTTGTTGAAAATTTAACTATAAATTAAAAACAAATTGACATTTATAGAATTTGTATCCTATTCCAAACCGAAATAGATACTATACCTGCACCGCACTATTCCACCTTCTCTATATTAGCCTGTTATATTCTTTTTATTCTTGTTAAATATAAATCATTCATTATATTTATTGCTTCTTTTTTCCTAGGGAATATCTTTAGGACGGCAAACCGTTGAGCACAAAGAAGAGAAAGTGATGTGTGTGTATTATTTAAGTTCTTTTTAGAGATATACAGTTTTTATATGTTTGTATAGTTTTTAATTCGGATTTAAGTTGACCTTAAAGAGGTTCAACTTTACGAAAATATTTCTACTAAATATTTAAAAGATTTAAGGCTGAACTTAAGAACGTTAATTATATCACTGTCGATTTCAACACACAAAAAATGCGTTGCTACTTGTGCATGGTTTGTTGCACCTCGAAATTAACTCTATAAAAGCACTCTATCCTATTGCGCAAGACGATTTCCTTCACTTAATTCTTTTTAACACCACTTTAAATTACATCATAGGTTATACTTTCCGATGAATGTCATTTCTGGATCCTCTGCATGTATCGATGCAGCCGATAGTACTAGTTTAACAAAGGCCGATTCAGTTGATTCCAAAAATTCCTCTACTTGCGCATCATCGAATAACAGAGATGAAGACATAACCGATCTTTCAATACCGAGTACTTCCACAGAGATCGTTGAAGAGACTCCTTTTTTCGGGCTCGTTTAATTTCAAGCAACACGTATGATAACAAATTTATACAGTAAGCCATTAATACCGAGAAATATCGTGCAATGTGTGGTTGAAGAGATTGATAATATTAAAACGGCCCCATTTAAAATTATAGAAGATAAAGTTCTGAAAGTTTTGACTGAAAATTACTTACCCTCAAATCAACAAAATGAAATAGGTTCAATAATCTCTGTTTTCCGATCAGTTTGAAAAGAAAATAGCACAGAACACTAAAGCATAAAAAATCCAAGAAATGCTGGAGTTTACATAGACCCTACGTCTCATACAATTGGCCAGGAATTCGAGGTTGCCGAAGGAAAAGAGGCACCAAAGAAATAAACCATTTAGCATTTCGCAGACAAAGTATGTCTCCCTGTTGGTATGTTCTTTCTATGCATACGAAACGGGAAAAGCTCTTGGTTCTCATAGCGGCATTCACAAGTTAGGCGGTGGATATATAATGATGCTATGTACGAGGTGTGTTCAAAAAATAAGGTGACTTTATGCTTTTCTCACAAAATATTCATTTATTCCTCAATATTTATATTGTCCCCTTCAAAGTAATCCCCCTCAAATATAATACACTTGTGCCAACGCTTTTTCCATTCATCGAAGCACTTCTGATAATAATTTTGTGGTATAGCCTTGAGTTCTTTCAGCGATGCAGTTTTTATCTCTTCAATCGTTGAAAATCGATGTCCTTTCATGGGTCTCTTCAGTTTTTGGGAAAAAAAAGTCACTGGGGGCCAAATCCGGTGAATATGGAGGCTGAGGCATGACTGTGGTGCTGTTTTGGTCAGAAAATCTTTTACACGCAACGATGAATGAGCAGGTGCATTATCGTGATGCAAAAGCCACGAATTGTTTTTCCAAAGTTCCGGACGTTTCTTGCGTATCGCCTCTCGCAAACGGCACATAACTTGAAGGTAATACTCCTTATTGACCGTACGACCTTGTGGTAAGAATTCGTGATGCACTACGCCACGGTTATCAAAGAAGCCAGTGAGCAAAACTTTCACATTTGACCGAACTTGACGTGCTTTTTTCGGTCTTGGAGACTCAGGATGCTTCCACTGAGACGATTGGGCTTTAGTTTCGACGTCATAACCATATAACCACGATTCATCCCCAGTTATAGCCCTTTTGAGAAAATCAGGATCATTATTGACTTCATTCAACATCTCCTGAGCGATGGTCATGCGATGGATCTTTTGATCAAAGTTAAGCAGTTTTGGAACAAATTTCGCTGACACACGTCTCATGCCCAATACGTCCGGAAAGATAGCATGGCATGAACCAACCGATATGCCAACATCTTCAGCAACTTCTCTGATGGTAATTCGGCGATTTTTCAACACCATTTGTTCCACTGCTTGAACGTTTTCATTTGCTGTTGACGTGCTGGGACGTCCAGGGCGAGGTTCGTCTTCGACATCCTCTCGGTCGTCTTCGAACAGCTTGTACCACTTATACACATTTTTCTTACTCAAAGTAGACTCACCGGATGCAACTGTCAACATTTCAAGAGTTTTAGAACACTGGATTCCATTTTTCACACAAAATTTAATGCAAACTCTTTGCTCCATTTTTTTCGAAAGAAGAAAATCGCCGAGCACACCAAACCCTTCTAACCTTTTACGCCTCCGCCAGAAAAACAACCTGATCTGTTCCCCTCATTTGAGGCGCCCAGGTCTTCTTGGCTCGATCTGGCTTCATATTGAGGGCGTTCACTCGCGTAGCCTTATGAAGCTTGCGAGCAATTTTTCTATTACATTTCGCTAGATAGTACAAAACAAAAAAATTAAAACTTGAGTGTACGTAGCTCGCGAAAATTGAAAAGTCACCTTACTTTTTGAACACATCTCGTATTCCACGTGAATATAGAAGTCAATTAAAAAACATTTTTTAGTCATTTTACTTCATCATGATGATCGTAAACGAGCCGGCAACAAGGTCGTATTTGGAAAGTAACCCGTGTGGAAAAAGCCTCGCTGAGACCTCTTAGGATGAGGGCCCCCGGCGGTGGCCCGCATGGATGTTTCACGCGTGGAAATTCTACGAGGGCCCCCGTCGAAGGCCCAGCTCGGTTGCCCTCACGGATACACGATACAAATTTCAAAGTCCAAAGGGTGAATATTTTTTCAACACCACAAATTTTAAGGTTTCATAAGTTCAGAATTACCAACAATGCATTTCTGTCAAAAATTGGATGACACTTTTTTGAAATTTCGAAATCGCATAATTTGGATGTTCCATGGGGGTCCCCGCAGAGGTCCCAGCTCGGTTGCCCTCACGGATCAACGACTCAAATTTCAAAGTCCAAAGGAAGTATATTTTTTGACACCGGAAATTTTAAGGTTTCATGAGTTTATACTTACAAACAATGAATTTCTGTCGAAAACTGCAAGACTCTTTTCTGAAATTCGAACTTTTACCATATGGATGTACCATGAGGGTGTCTGAAATAGTGAATCTGGCCTTCAAATTTTGACAGTCAAGAATCGTAAATTTGACATTCTGGGATAGTGAACCTAACCATCAAATTTTGAAACTCCACGAATCGCTTTTTTTGGTGGATGCGTAGTTGAAACCGTCGGATTTTTAACATCGAAATAGGATGAACATTATTAACTTGTGAAATGTTCAAAGAGAGTCCAGTCAGAAGTGATAAAAAAGGACTCTATTGGAATCGTTTGTATCGATATTTTATATTCATTTCGAAACCATTTACCATTTTTGGTTCGTTTTTAGCAAAAGAGGTTCCTTTTTGTTGCAGCTCCATTGGAACCAAAAATTGTTTCTATTGTTTCCGACGCAATCCGAAATATACCAGGTGTATACATATGAAACCGGTATTGCCATTTAGCGGCCAGTAGGCACACTTGTAGGCACTGTCGGAACTTACCATTTGTGCTAATTGGCGT
>NC_046660.1:131299994-131302381 GCF_010883055.1 Belonocnema kinseyi
TCTGCATGAAAAAATGCATGGACATAAAAGAAGCTAGAGAAGTATGCCAGGACAGTAAAGTATGGCGGCAAATAGTTAATAAAAAGAGTGTCAGTAGAGTGACTGAAGCCTGAAACAAAGACCTTGTCTATCAATGGACCCAAGTGGGGAACCTTACATAACGACTTCGTGAGGTTCTTCGCTTGTGGTGATTGCTAGAGAGATTGATCAGCAACCTGAGTCGGAGCAGTGTTGCGGAACGAACGTGTTATTTCCTTAAATAGCACGAGAACTCTGGATCAATCTGAAAAATCTCTATCCTTTTCCACACACTACTCCTTTCCCCTGCCGAGTGAGTCACGCCTACCCCGAAAGGGAAATGGCTTAATGGTGTAATAAAAAAAGCTGAATTAAATTAACCTATAAGTTTTATTTCACACGCATGCGTTGACGGAAAGTCAACAATCTTTCCGTCTTAAATTAACCTATAAAGTACATTTTACGTACATAAAGCAGTTGACTTTTAACCAAGCGCGTTACTTAAAGTCATGTTACAATCATCAGTTGACTTTCAACTGGCGAATGATCTTTTTTGTTACATCTGAAAGTCAACCGCCGTTCTCTACTGTAATTCAGATTCTTCTATTACTGTGAACTTATTCGAATCAGCGCATGCTTCTACTTTTAGCAATGTGGATATTGAAGCGGATGAATCAAATCAGTGTAAGAATTTAAAAAATATTTTACCACACACATTTTTTTATATAATTATATTTTGTAACTGCTAAAGAGTAACTAGGCTCGCTGAAACACCGAAGATCGCAAAACGGTATAGCCGTAAAATAAAAAAGGCTACAACGACTTTATTAAAAATGCATTTTTTCACTCGAACTTTCAGATGAAACTAATGAAAATTATTTTCATCTTTGGTTAAAAATAAATATTTTAAACTTTCCATTAAACTAATGTATTTTTGGTTGAAAATGTATCGTCCTTTATCAAACATGCAATTATTTGGTTGAAATAGCAACTGTTACATGCTTCTTAGGAAATTCAATTATTTGTTTTTAAATTTACGTTCGTGTAGTTTGTTCAAAATGTGTCTTTTTTGGTATAACAATAATCCTCCTGTTCGAGATTTATTTTTTCCCCCAAATTTATTATTTTTGTAGAAATTTTATATATGTATTGTTGAAAATTATTTTTTAATTTAAAAAATGTTTCCAATGCTTCATAAAAACTTTATCCTGCGTTTACTGGATAAGTTGAAAATTTTTATTGTTTTATAGAAAATTCATCTTTTGCATTAAAAACTTCTATATTTTTTTTTAATTAAACAATTTTTTTTTAATTTGTTTCTTTCAAAGTTTTCTTAATCAGAGTTTTTATCTGAATATTTAACTATTCTATTTTTGGTTAAAACTTCATCCTGTACATAGTATGAGTTAAACAATTCACTAATTGGTATAAAATAGACGTATTTTGTTAAAAAGTCGTCTTTTTGGGCAGAAAGTTAATTTTGTTTGTTGAAAGTTTAATTTTTTAGGCAAAAATGCAATTATTTGTTGAAAATTTACCTTTCACGATAAAAAAAGTCCATTGTATCTTTTACTGGAAACTTTATCTATTTTATGGTTAATGTAACTGTTTGGTTGAAAATTATTATTTTTTCGTCAAAATTCGGCTTTCAACTCCAACTCTCAACTTAAATTCTAATTGAACTATTTTGTTGAAAATGCATTTCATATTTTGTTTTCTTTCCATAATCTTCATAATTTTTTATATAAAATATTATTTCAAGGGTCTGAAAGCATATATTTCGACCAATCTTGAAGGCAGATTCGCTCTGAAGTCGAGGGAGGATTTGGACCACGATGCTCGAAAGCACCTAGTTCGATCTGTGGTTGAATACCAATTTCAAAATTATTCGAACCAAAATGCATAAGTTTTATCCAAGTATATTTGTAGTGTCAATTTTTAATGTGACAGATCTCCACGGTGAGCTGGAAGCCACTTTTAGCTGGTCGGCCATGCCGAAAAAAACGGACTAGGTAGATTTGTTTGGAAGGCTTTCAAGAATCGAAAAAACCTTGCCTCAAAATCCTAGCTGATCGGTTTTACAAATTTTAAGGAAAAACTATAAATTTTAACCCCATTATTTGTTTTCATTTGTTAACGTTCTAAATAAGATCTGTAATTTATCAAAACAATCAAATTAACGTCAATAAATATGAATAACTTCAAGATGACGATGTTTACAAACGTAAACATATATGTAGTTGCACCTACTTCTAGGTTTGGTGAACCATTTGTTCTGGGACGGATTAGTTCCACTGCTTGGACTTCAAAAGGCATTGGTCTGGCCTACAAAACTGAATATTATTTCAAAATCATATCACGGCCACACA
>NC_046660.1:131302481-131320454 GCF_010883055.1 Belonocnema kinseyi
CACGCCGTTTTTTATGTCTTTAGTTTCGCATCCCTTTTTCTTTGTTTCGGGCACACATAAAATATCTAGTTTCTTTACGTCCATAGTTTCACGCAATTCTTTCACCTTGAGATCATTTACTCCCCTAGTATTCCAAACACCCAGTCTCCATTCGTCGCCTGAAACATGACCTTTAGATTTTCCGTGTGCATGCCTTTTATCATTAAAAGTTCCAGACCTTTCCGAGGCTACTTTGTAGTTTGTATTATTCATTGTTTAGATTATACGTGGAGATTGTAGTTCTAACGTCAGTCCCACCAAAAACTTCTGTTAATAAGGGAGGGTTGGGAGAGGGGGGGAAGTAGAACTGGAACCGAGAGAGTCATCTTGGGTTTGTGTTTTTGTTTTCATGCTGAGAAAGTCACCAACCTTCAGCAGCGTTCTGATATATGGAAGTTAGTATCTGGCCGTCTTCTCAGACCGTCACCAAAGACATATATATCTTTTCTTGTGTGTTTATTTTAGGCCTATATCTTTGAATTTACAATAGAAAGCGAGCCCCTAATTGTTGAAATACCAGGCACGGAACGTAAATCTTCAATCCTTTTTTATATCTTTTTTTATCACATATGAAATGATTATTCTATTCATAATCAAAATCCTTTATAGATCTGAGTAAATATATCAAAATAGGAAACGTTGACGAAACGAGTATACCATGAGCTCAGTGTTGATCGATACTATCCAGTCAGCGCTATCGACACCATATTGGCTACACTCAGCTGCTCTCTTGGCAACTCTTCTAAAATCGCTGAAATCCATCTAAGTGTTTGCGCATCGCCGAATCGCATTTCGCAAAAGCCGTTCTTTCAGCACAAATTGAATTTCAGAGCGCGCGAATAAAAATCATCCTAAACTCAACATACCTGTCAGTTAATCATCACATTACTCGTATATCAGATAGAAGACACTGCACTTAAGTTCCATTTCTCGTTGAAATTCAGTGACTTACTTGATCTAATGCAAAAATGAAATGAATTCACATTTCAAATTCATCATCTTGCATTACTGTGTTTGATTTGCTTCTATTTTGAATGATAGATGGAGTGGTAGAAGCTTGTTCCATTTTCCCTTATTTAATCTTTAAAAAGACACAGTTTAAACAACTTTTAATTAAAAGTCTTCAAAAATAAATAGATTCTACTTCGAATCCTTCGACATAATTGTAACCTGCATGTTTGAAGAATTTGAATGGTACAAAACGGAAAATTTATACTTGTGTTTAGCATACCGATTAAAGATATTCTTTATAAATCTTCATGAATTTACTTCTTGGCCCTACAAGTTAAAGCATATCGCGAATGACTTCGTCGCTTAAAAGATGAAATGATTCATCATCGACTTAGTTCTCTGAAATTGAAGAGTAAATAGGAGTGCAGGTGATAAATCAATCAAAAACAATACCTTAATTGCGATCTTGCAAAAAATAAGAGACAATTACAGTATAAAAATAGGTAATAATGAAATTTAAAAAATTCTAAGTACGTATATTACAAAAAAAAGTCAAAAGTCAAATTTGCAAAAAAACCTTCAATTAAAAATACGCCAGAACAATTACTTAAGACCGGGAAAAAGCGCAAGGAATGAGAGTAAATTTATTTGTATGATTATCCATTTTTTAAAGAAAGTAATTAAATAATTCATAAATTTAAATAACTCAATTTTTACCGGTTTTTAAATGTTAAGTTCCCTTCTTAACTATTTTAACCAAGATGATTATTTTCTATAAAAAAGACAATTTCTTAACAAAATCAATGAATTTTCAGACAAATAGTTGATTTTCCAACTAAAGGTATAAATTTTGCAACACAAATTTTAAACATAAATTTTCAGTAAAAGAAAAAATAAACAAAAAAAAAAGAATTTTTATCAAAGCAGCCCAATTTTCATTCAAAGAGAGGAAATTTCAAATGAAATGATCAATTTTTCGACCAGAAAGACAAATTTCAACATCCAAAGATTTTTCGGACCAGAATGAAAAGATAGATAATCATCGGGCCAGACTAGCTTCCAGGTAGGGCGTTCTCTAGATCGTCCAATCTGGGCGGTATTTTATGGCCCTAAGCAGATGCAGGTTAAAGCATGATGATAATGACACATATACTAATTGATAGTAAATACTTTGCTGTTAATACAGATTCCTTCAAATTACACCCATCATAAATGTAAAACATGGCTTCAGATTGCGATCATTTCTGAAAAAGGATTTTTCATTCGATCTACGAGTATTAATTAGCTTAATTGGAAAAGCACCTGACTGCCAATCGGAAGTTCTGTGGTTTGATTCCCAGTGTGATGTTGGAAGATCCCCTTTCAGGAAAATATAAGTCTATTATATTAACTGTATATTCTATCTATTTCGATAAATCTATATTGATACAGTTCATTCTATGCATTGGTATTCAAGCAATAGCATTTTTACGTTATCTTGATTTTATAATTGAAAAAAGTGCACATCATATTTGAAAAAAAATGTATTGAACATTTTGTGGCGAATCGTCTCGTTTTCCATAAATTTTACCTGTTTTCAATTATGTTTTTGTTTACGATTGAAACAAAAATACGAATTTTATTGAAAAATGATTAATAAGGACATATAAACATATAGACAATAAAAAAGTGATTTTACTAACAGTAGAGCTACACACAGAAAAAAGAAATGTAATATTTACTAATCAAGCATTGTAAAGGGTTTCTTGTAACCGTAACAGTATTAACTGCTCTTAATAAGAGGGTGAAAATGTCAAAATCACTTAGCATTTCGTAAATGTCTCAGTGAAATTAAGGTTAATTCAACGGTTATCCTTCAGTAAAATAAACCTCTATTACCTCGTATTGCATACTGAACGACATGTAAAATCCACTGAACCGAGATTACAATAGTAGTGCAGTGGACATTACCGAAAAATGGGTACATGCTACCGATCCGATCGGTTTACTTAACTCGCCCCTAAAGTCGCAACGCAACCCAATAGGTGCATCACCTAAAAAACATTCCTTTTTGACATTTCTGTGACAGTCGTCACATTACTCCACATTCTCACTTAGCAAGGAAGGGGTTTTATAAAAATAGCATCATTTTGGATGGCACAACTTATTCACAGATCGCGTACACTTGAGAGATTATTGGAGCAAGACGTATTTTTGTTCCGTGACTGTTTCAGCTGACATATAGATATGATGTGAATGCAACAACTTTTGTTGTGTGCCGCGATGGCATGGTTGCGTATTCAGAAATCGTTCCCAAGGTCACCACCCTCAGTTACAAATGCATTTCCAAATTATTTTATAGATCGCAACTCGTATACTAGTGTAGTGGTTAAGACTGTTGACTTGCGTGCTTAGGTTTATGCGTTCGAATCCCCACCATTGCGTGCGAAATTTTAATTGTATTATAAGCATTATAACTTACAAATATCGATTAATTATAAGTATATGCGAAAATATTTATAAGAAATAACCTTGCTCCTATTTAATAATTATTTTTTAGCAATACTTTTTCACAATTTATAGTAATGTCTTAACTGTAGCCATTAGCAAGTGAAAGCTTGGCACCTCCAAGAGCGCCGATGATCAGGACGATTAGTTTAACAGAATATTCCGGGTACAATCGTTGAA
The DNA here is from genome assembly GCF_010883055.1 of Belonocnema kinseyi. Classification (NCBI taxonomy): domain Eukaryota; kingdom Metazoa; phylum Arthropoda; class Insecta; order Hymenoptera; family Cynipidae; genus Belonocnema; species Belonocnema kinseyi. Next base: position 131,306,139 of record NC_046660.1, read on the forward strand.
ACTCCCTCATAAAGTCTCTTATACCTCTGTTTCTTTTCATTCTCCTTGACTATGATGTTTTTGTCAGCTGGTGCCGAAAATATGATAATGAACATGGTTCGCTTCTCGAAGTCAAGAAGAACCATGTCAGGCCTCGAGTGAGCAACAGAAACAATTGTTGAGAATATAAAGTTCCTGTATATGCGGCACTTCCCATTCTCGAAAATTGACTCAATTTCCCTAGGAGCATTTAGAAGAGCGATATTAAGGTTAATGCCTTAAGAGTGACAGAGATGGTAATAAAGCACTCTTACTGCCGCATTGTGCCTTTGAATGTAGGTCGTTCCTCAAGTCGAAGCATTTTCACTCGTGTAAGTAAGATCAGGATTGTGCCTTGCGAATTTCGATTTTTGTTAATAACTTTCTTCCGCAGCATTGCATTACACGTGTAATAATATTCCAATGCATTGATGACAATATAGCAATCTGTCTTTTGAAAACTACAATATGATTTAATAGAAAGTTATCTTACGTCCGGAAAATAACCTTCTTAGAAGGAAAATGAAAAATTCCAAAAAAATTTTGCACAGTGCGGGATTTTCCCACATGCAAGATCCCAAAATTAAAAGAAAATATTTTTAGCCAAGAAGTACTTAAATTAAATTTTGAAATGAAAGAAAATTACATAAAGTTTTCTCGGAAAGAGCTTGAGGTGAGACTCGAAAAACAAGATTCATCAGAAGTTACTGCAGCTTTTTTTCTGCGCAGGTTTCTCCAGAATCAAGTATGGTATTATTTATACCTAGCATTCCTAGACTACAAGTACACAATTATAGGTCATGGTAAAACTGCGTAGACGAAAAATTAGAAACTTTACACTTATTGCTATTGAATTTCTAAGAGACGAAATTTACTGGAAAAGCGCAGAGGAACTAGATAACGAGTCGTTATTGGTTTCGGGTAATGTGATGACACGAGATGGGAGGAGTTGGGGTTTTACTTTGGGAAGACTTTACGAGGGCAGCCAACACGGGGTTAATTCAATCAGCCCATAATCCCGACTCTAACTCTGATTACCCCTCGAGAAAGCGACATAGCGACTGGTTTGAAATGATTTGATCCTGATTAAAATCTTTGCCGACCCTTTGCTTGAACCGCAGAATGCAGGATTGACCGAGATTTCGTCATGAGTCGGGTCCGTCTATTTAGGTGCTTAGTCCTTTTATCTAACTAGCGCATTAGTTCCACAACCTCATTGTTCATACCAAAATATGTTTTCAAAGAGTAAGCAATATGATTCAAAGCAAATAATACGAACCTTTTCAATTTTACTTAAATGTGGAGGCTTTCTGGCTTACTTTTGATTCCTGCTTCGTATATGATATCTGAAGTTAAAATTTGTGTTCACATCTACTTTCGGCATTTACAGATTACGCAACATTTATTTGCTTGCCCCAAGGTCAACAAAGAAATAAACTATGTTTATTCTATGGCCAATTATTTAAATATTGTACAAAATCTAACTGCTTAAGATTCCAAGTCAATGTCTATATTTCATAGTCTTCGAAAGTAAGGACTTTCAAGTCTCTAAATTATGTGCAAAGTTCTTCCATCCAGCCGTACAAAGATAGCTATTTTTTGATAGATGTGTCATAGAGCTGAAAGATATCCAGTTCCAATAGTTGCCGAGTAAAATGTATAAATGGAATTTTATAACTTGAACACGTTACTGTCTGAAAGTAGCGCGTTAAAATTACCGTTACTGCCTAAAAATTTGTGACGCGTTACCATTATTGTCATTTTTTTTAAGTAATCCGTTTTAGTTACCGTTACTAAAAAAAGTAACGCGTTACCTTGCCATTACTTTTTTATTAAATATTTAATAGATTATTTAAATGTCCAAAACGAATCTTAAGAATTAGGTACATTCAATTGAAAATTGAAATAAGGCTCATTATTATACTTACACTCAGGTAAAGTAATGAAAACAAATACTGAATTTGTCTTATAAAATGTCTTTTATTTAAAGTATTATTAAGTTTATAAATCTATGGTGTAGTCCACTTAAGGCATTAAATGCAGTTCATATCTTTCCAATGGTACCAATTTTTCGAAAATTTTATCGCTTATTCAGTGTCTTTTGCCTAAATGTATCAATACGGCTGTACAGAAGAGTAAGTTGGTCCAAAAATGTATTGGAAACTTTTTTCTTTCGAATCTTTATGATTACCGTAGGAAAAAAGACGTTTTTTTACATATTATTCCGAATCCTCAACATCAGCTCAATCAAGTTGAAATTAAACATTTCTTTCAACAACTATCCCAAAGGTTTAAATAAAATATCACTTTTTCAGTTTCAGCCCCATAAGTCTGTTTTATAGGATCCCAACAAACCCATAAATGAAAAAATGGGTTTTGCGCGATTTCGACGCTAATTATAATTTTTTACAATCTTTTTTATTAATATTGTTTCTGCTACATAAAATACAATGTTAAAGTAATAATTAGATGTTTCCATAAATTGTTTAAATTATTTTGTTATTGTCTTTAGCAATTTTATGATATAATGGAGTTAGAAAGTCCAGTTTTTTTACAAACTTTCCATTTTATGCTGAATTTTCAATTAGAGGGTTAGGATAATTGATCAATGTTAACGAGGGTGATTATTTAAACAATTCCTTATTATTATTAATAATATTGTCTTTGCTTGATGGTAGAATGCTGCGGTTTTCCCTGACCTTTTTAACTATTTGTCCATTTTTAATTACAAGCGGCTGAATAATAATTAAACAGATTTAGTTAAAATAATTGTTTAAACAAATTATTGTTGCTCATGACTATCTTCATCTATATTAATGCCTGATATTTGCGTTTTCTCGTTATAATTTTCAGCTTACTGTCCTGTTTTCACTTAGTGAGGTAATAATTAATTGAAGTTAACAAAAAAATTGCTTAAACAATTTAATATTGTTCATAACAACGTTATCTTAGATAAAAGCTATAAAGTTCTGGATTTTTATAAAATTTTTAACTTTGCTTCGCCGTCTTAGTTATAAAAAAAATCATAAATAACCATTAGAGAAAACCATATTTTAAATAATCTCTTTTTTCTAGCGAATATATTTTGCCGAGATAAAAAAGATATTTTAAATATCTTTTTAATTTTGTGCACGGATCATATTGAATATAACTTTCTTTTGAATACGGTACTGAAAGACTTCGGTGAGTTGTCAGAAATGCAGCAATTGTCTAATAGCTAATTGTAAAGAGAAATGTTGAGTTTCAACTCGATTCAGATAATATTAAAGATTATGAATAAAATTTACAAAAACATCGTTTTCTCTTACGAAAAATGCGTTTAAACTTCATATGCGGCTGAACAGATGCACTGTTCGGTAATTCCGTATCGTGACAGGCGAATAATTTCTTTAGATAATGAAATCTGTGCAATGAAGTTAGAAAATATACCCTCTGATTGGTTTTCTTGACATTGAAACATTTAATTTGATACTAAACGTGTCCAAACATTTTATGAAGTAACAGCCAGTAATAAGGGTTACTTTGCATTAACTTTACCAGAAAATTATAATGCGTTACCGTTACTCTTTTTTAAAAATAGCGCGTTGCCTTTACCGTTACCTAAAACGAGTACGCACAGCGGTTTTGACTGATAGTTCGAAGTATGCATCGAACTAAATAGTATACTATGTGGCACACATAAACAAAGGGTTTTTAGACAAGGATGATTTTTGTCCCCGAACTCAATTTGCAGGCGAGCAATAGGGATCCGAAGGAGATGGAAATGAAAGGAAGCGGATGCGACAACTTGCTGTGACAAAAACCATTCAAGAAAAAAACAGGCCACGCAATTCGGATAGCGCATAAAAACTGTAGCATCCTTTTTAAGGAATTTCATAACCTCCATCTTGATTCTGCCCTATTTTAGTATCGATTTGCGTTATTAGGTTGTCCTGCGTGAAATGGGGTTTGCTAGCTTTGCGCAAAATCAGATCTCGAGAGCAAGATTCGATGAGTCGACAATATAAAACGATGGTGGTGTTCAAGTAGATGTAAATTTCAATAGAACCCAAGTTTATTACTCAATTAAAAACAAATTGATGAAATAGTTAAGACAGTGACATTATATATAAGTGTTTTCATATCGAGTTAGCTATAACTTTACTAAAAAAAAGTCAGGAATCGTCACAGAAAAAGTCAAGACTTCTAACCATTTCTGAAAGTGTTGTTTCGTTTCACGATAGAAATCGTCAGGAATTGTCAGAATTCATGATAAAATGTTTACAAATGTTCAGAGTTTGGGTTTGAAGGATAATCCTTTTATTAGGTGTCCACGAATGGAAGTCCATAGAGCCTAATTCTTTTTATATTTCTCAGCTTATTTATATTATTTATTTATTTGAATTCATTTATGCATAGCTTCTTTCTGTTTATATTTAATTAATAATATTCATGTACTAAATGAATCTGAGGGTAATGTGAAAATTTTGTCCGTTTTGACGTATCTCTTTCTCTTTACAAGAAACATTATATTTATCCTAATTTTAAATTTTGTAGGGAATAATTTAAATATCTGATATCATTGAAATCCGTAGATTCTGCATTTTTAACTCCTGAATCTGTATATAAAACATTGAAAAAAACTAGAAAAACTTCCATTAAATGTTTTGAAAACTTATTTCCGAAACGTAAGGTAACGCTACAGTACATAATGTTGTAGCTTCAAATTTCTGGTCGTGGTATGGTACCTCACATGTCTTGAAATCTAACAATACAAGTCCAGTAACAAATAACACTTCTGTATCATATTTGCAGCTGGTTATCTTGATACCTGGTAAACTGAAATATTAAAAAAAATGTAAATCATCTCTCAGGACACTTGTTCAATGTAAAAAATAATTTCCGACGGAGTCAAAACTTTTGTTAATATATAGTATTTTAACCACGTGAGACGTTTTCAGTATTATAACTGCAGGGCGCTAGGACCCGTTTACCACATACACTGCTGAACCAGTAACTTCTCTGGCGGAAAGATTCAAATGGCCTAAGAATGGAAATTTTGTGTGGATGTATCGAAAGAAAAAATATTAAGTAATTATTAATGTACACGAATTCTAAGAATACTTTTACTTGATTGCGTTTCAGAAAACCTGTATTCATGTTTTATATATTATTTCAACTGAAATATACTTTCATTAAAAATATTTCGTAGTTCACTGTCCAACATAGATTTTGAGGTGAGAAAGTTGAGATCTTGAGCTATCTTTAGTATCGTTAATCTGTCATTGCGCCAGCAAGACTCCATAAAAGGACCATTAGACTTGCAAACAGGAAACTGTCAATCAAGGTGATTGCCGTTTTTCGGTAATAAACGATGGAGTTTGGACAGTTTACCTTGAGTCTGGACACATTACCTTCTGGTTTTCTTAGTTAGCAGTAAAAAATTTCGTTCAGTCGAACGTTCAAAACTTCAGGCTCATGCAAATATAAACAGCCAATATAGGCTGGCAGCACTTGCTCAATATTGGGTCGATTTAAATCAAACATTGTTTGCAGTGGTAAAAGTGACACTTTATCCAGTAATGTGCCGTCACTGGGCCATACTTTGGATGATCCTCGTGAAACATGGTTCTTTGTACTAAAAGTGGGACTTGGCGCAATGAAGTATCATACTGGGTCAAGCATCGGTGGAGGATCGGCAAATATAAATGGCAAATATAGGCTGCCAGCACTGGCTTAGCATTTGGATGATTCAAATAAAACAAAGTTAACCGTGGTCAAAGTGAAACTTGGTCCAGTAATGTGCCACCACTGGGCCAAACTTTGGCTGATCCTTGTGAAACATGGTTCCCTGTACTAAAACTGAGGCTTGGCACAAGAAAGTGCCATATTGGGCCAAGCGTCGGTGGTGGATCAGTAAATATATATAGCCAATATAAACTGCCAGTACTGGCTTAACTTTGGGCCGATTTAAATACAACATGATTTTCCGTAGTAAAAGTAAAAATTGGCCCAGTAATGTGCCGCCACTGGGTCAGACTTTTGATAATCCTCGTGAAACATGGTTCTACGCACTAAAAGTGAGACTTGACGCAATAAAGTGCCGATATTAAGCATGTCAGCGGTAGATGATCAACAAATATAATGTAACTCAAGTTCCGAATGTTCAAATAAACGAATTATTTCCCCCCACTTCTATTTTACCCATAAATATCATTCCAACTGCAATTTAAAATATGCGTGATGATTTTATTTCAATAATGAATTATTTACAATACATAAATTAACAAAAATTTAAGCTCTTTTTCTCTCTTTCAACGTTAACGTTAACATTTGAACGTTCAGAAATCCGGATTCATGCAAATATAAATCTCCATTATAGGCTGCCATCACTGGCTCAAAATTGGTTCGATTTAAACGAAATACGGTTTGCCGTGGTGAATGTGAATTTTGGCCCAGTAATGTTCCGTCACTGTGCCAGACTTTGGCTGATCGTCGTGAAACATATTTCTGCGTACAAAAGTGAGACTTGGCGCAATAAAGTGTTGATATTAAGACAATCGTAGGTAGACGATCAGCAAATATAATGTACCTGAAATTCTGAACATTCAAATGAACGAAATATGTTAAGCCAGTTCTAGTTTACCCATGAATATTATTCCAACTGCAATTTAAATTATACATGATAATTTTCTTTTAATAATAAATTATTTAAAATATAAATTAACAAAAATTTAAGCATTTTTTCTGGTTTTCAAAGTTAGCAGTAAAAAATTTCGTTCATTTGAACATTCAGAACTTTGGGCACGTGCAAATATAAATAGCAAATATAGGATCATAGCACTGGCTCAACTTTGGGCCGATTTATATAAAACATAGTTTCCCTTAGTAAATGGGACACTTGGCCCAGTAATGTGCCGCCACTGGACCAGAATTTGGCTGATCCTCGTAAAACATGGTTCCCTGTACTAAAAGTGAGAACTGGCGCAATAAAGTGGCGATACTGGGCCAAGCATCGGTAGAGGATCGGAAAATATAAACAGCCAATATATTCTGCCAAAATTGGATCAATACTGGGCCATGTATTTAGCTCCGGCAATTCGCACTTAGGCATTTATGATTGGTTATTCGGCACTAAAACTGAGTTTATATCAACCAAAACGAGCTTATATATACATGCAAAGCACAAAAATGTTAGAATATTGTATCTCGGCACGCTCCTTTCAAGATTGAAGTTATGACTCTTGTATCTTCGCATACTATTTAGTTTTGGACTTAGAAAATCTTTAAGGATATGTTATCAATAAGCAATTTAACATCGATGATTTTTTATAAAACAATTGGCTTCATCAGCAAGTTAAATCACTGCACACGGCAATTATTTTCATTTTAACCTGATAGGCGCAGAGTTCCAAGAGGATAAAATCGACTGCAGAGTTTGGCCTTAACAAATTGATGACAGCTGTGTACGATTCACCTTTTGTCGTAAGTAATATAGGTCACGAGTTCAGTTTCAGGGATATTTGACTGCTTAAACCATAAACCTAATGGTTGCAGAATCCTGAAAATCAATAGACCTTCATTACTACATCCCCGGACCGGCGAAGAGTTGCGCCTCCGAGGGACTTCTTAGATTGCCGAACTTCGGTGAATCTTAAGGATTTTTGTAAGATGTCTAAGTAAAACTTCAATTGGAACCGTCAGATCACCAAGAGGACTTCAATTAATATATTTTGAAGTGATTTTTTCTCACACTTATTGTGTATTTATTATAGAATTATGTTTTAATTTGGAAAAGTGAGAGTTTTAATGCAAAAGTGCTAATTGGATTATAACCAAAGTAAGTTCTAAGCTTCAAATATGATTAAGTAATTAAAAGGCCAAGTCTGCGATGCAGAAATAGAGGTAGGGACAGCTCTTACTAGTTCTATGATTCCTTTTATGAATAATGCGAAGGAATTATTATTTGCAGAACTATACATTTTCATAAACTCGGAAAAATCTTTCGAAGGAATTATTCATAATTTTGAAGGAGAAAAAATGTCGGTCTCAGTGTTCAGCGAACACAGCAGTGTCGCAGTTTCCTTGATCAATTATTTTGATATTCCGTGTTTAACCATGCTTATCAAAACTAAAGTTGTGGGAAAGGCGTGATTACATATTCAAGATACAAGAGGGCCTACTTTGGAAGAAATTTTGCTAATAATAAGCCAGATTTATCTTCAAAAGGAAGACATTAGTCAACTTATTCAAGACCTAACTAACGTGAAAAGAAACTCCACAGAAACGGTCTTGGATGAAAGCGAATGTGCAGACCCCAGCACCGGTTGCGACCAAAATCTCTAGCTCAGGAGAAACTCAAAAATATGCGTTTCACTCAAACAAGCAAATAGCTCACCTGCGTATAAGAAATTGTGTTAAAACAAAGAATGATATTAAGTATTTCAATTATCAAACATCGGACATATCAAGCGAAATTGCCCTAATGTCCCAGTTTCGACTAATATGCGAGAGGAAGGAAGGAGGAAGTGCTACTATTGTAACTCTAATCGTCATTTGGCTGAAGTATGCGAGGTTAAAATGAGGAAACAAAATACAAAGGGCAAAATTGTTGAGGTGTAAAACTGTAATGTATTGGTTCAATAAATGAAATGAGTTTAAATGTACCCTAATTTTTGATTTGGTATAATCACTATAGAGAGTGTATATATTTTAAGACGTATTCACATGTGACAATCGTTTTTATGTTAATTGACCATAATGTTTTAATTGCGATTGCATTCTCAAACCAGTCAAATTGTCCGTGTGCTGAAATAAAGGGATGTGTACCCGGTTAATTTTCTGTGTGTCGGAAAAGAGGTTGTGCACCTGAAGCAATGACGGTGTGTCGGAAATTTAAGACTGCATTGTGTAAACGAACGAGTTTTCCGATTGACTTTATGATAATGCTAGTTGGGACAATGTAGGCATTTGAATTAGAACTGATCACTCTGATAATGGGGTAATAATCATTGTCAACGGAGTTAATTGAAGGTTTACGTTTAGAGTGAAGAATTTTCGAAGTTAGAAGTGACCATGGCGACCCTTCCTTAGTCATGTAAAATAAAATGTTTGAATAACATTTTCCTGGTTCTGAACATTAAATGGATTTTATCCTGGCGAAGTCATCGCGCCCTAAATATATTGAGTCTGAAGTCGTTCAACGTTTGATATGCTTTATTCTGATAAAAATGGTGATTCTAAAATAAACATAAAAATAAATAAAGTATTATTTTGTAGTGTATTTCAAACAACTTACTGAAGATTAAAAAGATAATAAAATCTCAGTAAATGAGAAGAGCTCCTCGAAGGAAAAAATTATTATATTTTAATTAGGATTTAAAATAATACACTATTCTTACTTCAATCAATAGTAAAACAATATTAATGATCATATAAAATTTTTAGAGAGCAATTAGTTGGCAGAAAGTAGAAGATAAAATATATTTTAGTAAGAGAGTTTAAAAAAAGACTAAATATAATCTGTTATAGTAAAATTAAAAACTTTAAATTTCAAGATAAATCACAGATATTTATTTTTTGTAAGGACCTTTTTTCTGTTAAGATCAGTAATAGAGCACTTCGAAACAGCAAAAAAATACTAAAATTCTCACAATAAATGGCGAATTGCATTCCTTTAAAAATTTCCTCGCTGAATCTTTGTTCCGTACTACAAAAGAAAACTGGTAAGGTTAATGATGATGAAAATCTACATTAAAGTTGAGTTGTTTCTAGAGTCTAGATTTTAATTGAAAGAAAATGCTAGGCAATAGGAAAACCAAGCCTAGAAGAAGAGAAATAAATATTTTTGTAAACAGGTATTTTAAAAGGAAAGATACCCTTTTTCTTAAGGACCTAATAGCTTAAAATGTAGATCTTACATTATTTAAGTAACTTTTAATTAGTTAAAAAAAATTATGAAATTATGATAAATTGTTCAGTTCGAGAAGTCAATTAGAAATATGTATGTACCTGAAAAAATATGTCTGAAGGCAGATTAGTATATATGGTATTTTATAGAAAGTGTAAAGTAAGGGAAATAATTTGGATCGATAGATTAAGGTTAAGCAATCTTGACAAATATGGGAGTAAACAGTTTATGAATTAAGGGATAAAAAATTTTTTAAAATGGACAAAGCATGTTAAAAATGCAAGAAGCATTTTTAAACATGAACAATTTCCGAGAGGTACATTACTCTTGCAATCAGCGTACATTAGGATTAGGGTGGTCCAAAAATGCATGGCAACATTTGTTTGCATGCTAGAGGGCAACGATACCCCCCCCCCCCATTTTAATTCAAATCCGAAAAAAGAAATTCCCTAATTTTTTATTTTTCTATTTTTTTATTTTAACAGGTGCTGGTTTTGACTTGAAGTTTTCCATGTAAAAAGCATAGGGACAAATCACTTTTTTAAGTATTTAGAATAATTTTTAGGGTTTGAAAAAATGTGACGGGAAAGTATGGGGACCTGTAGGGAATTATCCAACGAACAATTTCATCTATCAGACAGATAGTTTTGACACCACTAACACACCCCACGAGCACCTGAAAATTATCCTTAAGACAAAAAGTGTCAATTCTTCATGAAATCGACGTTTTGAACAATGCATTCCAGTCTTTTTTTACTTGAAATCATTAATATTGGTCTGGTGGAATATTTATTATCATTGGTTTATTAATCTTCAATTATTTAAACAAATAGAATTTGTTTAAATCATTTTTTTCCTCCATAATTCACCCCCCCCCCTAAAAATTATTACTATTAGTCTCGAGGAATATTTATCAACACTTGTTGATTGTTTATTATTTAAACAAATGGAATTCGTTTTAACAATTATTTAGAAAATTCTTTTTTCCCTAAAAATTATTACTAATAGTCTATTGGAATATTTATTAACATTATTTCATCAATGTACAAGTGTTTAAACAAATACAATTTGTTTGAATGTTTTAAAAATAAAAATTATTAATATTTCTTCAGTGGAATATTTATCAACATTGTTTGATTAACTTTATTATAAACAAAGTTTTAAATCAAAATAATTACTTTAATATAACTGATAAATTAATTATTATTAAATTAATTCTTGATCAGTAATTACTTACACAGAACTGCAAATAATGGGCTCATGTCAGATGCTGAAAAGTGGAGGGTCATTTCCGAAGTAATTTTTTACGTAGAATCCGAATCCGCGGTCAGAATTGGCACATCACGTCAGGATTTTAAGATATTTGATGTTCAGAACCCAAAAAAATGGCGTTTTGGCTTCTTTTGAGGTTGTGTACAGAAGACACCAAATTTTTTGGGGTTTTTTCTTTGGTTGTATCATATAGAACTGCTCTTTCTCTTTAATTTGAGAGTCGCAGAGTTCAATATCATTTTTCTTTACCAAGATACGCCAAATTGAAATTACGAGAAATGTGTCCCATTATGTCTTGATCATTTGCTTTAAATACTTTGACGTATTTGAACTCTGGGACTCTCAAACAAAAGAGAAAGACCAGTACTGTATGATACAACTGAAGAAAAAATCCCCAAAAATGTTGCGTCTTCTGTACATAACCTCAAATGTAGCCAAAAACGCCATTTTTTTGGTACATAACCTCAAATATCTTGAAATCCTGACGTGATGGGCCGATTCTGATCGCGGATTCGGATTCTACGTAAAAAATTACTTCGGAAATGATCCTCCCCTTTCCAACAACAAAACCATGTTGGCATGTGTAATTTTTAGGCAAAAAACGAATTTTCATAACATTTTTTTAAAGAATTACAAATAAATAAACCAATGTTTTTAAATATTCCACTAGGCTAATAGTAATAATTTTAAGAGGAGGAGGGGACAAATTTTCGGTAAAAAATGTTTACAAATTTCATTTGTTTAAATAATTAATAATTAATTAAACAATGATAATAAATATGCCACTAGACGAAAAGTGATAATCTTAAGTACAAAAATACGATAATACAGTGCTCAAAAGTTCGATTTCATGAAGAATTGACAGTTTTTGTTTTAAGGGTAGTTTTCAGGTACTCGTGAGGCTGTGTTAGAGGTTTCAACTCCGTATGTCTGATACATAAAATTCTTTGTTGGATAATTCTCAACAGGCCCCCATACTTTCCTGTCAAACTTTTTCAAACCCTAAAATATGATTCCAAAACACAAAAAAGTGATTTTTCCCCATGCATTTTACATCGGAAACATCAACTCAAAACCGGCACCTGTTAAAAATTAAAAATGACAATAATAAAAATTAGGGAACTTCTTTTTTCGGATTTGGAATTAAATTGGGGGGATCGTTGCCCTATAAAGAAAAAAAGGGTTATTGAGCCACCCTAGTGTATATAAGTTGTTGCAATCACTTTGCAATCACTTAAAATCACCGTGCAATCACTTGCGATCACTCACAAGCACTTGCAATCACTCGCAATCACATGCAATCAGATGCAGTCAGTTGAAATCACCCACAATCACCTAAAATCCCTCTGCAATCACCTGCAATCACTTTGTAATCACCTGAAATTACTTGAAATCCCTCTGTAATCACCTGAATTCACCCTGCAATCAAGTGAAATCAAGTGCAATCACTCGACAATCACATCTCGGCTTAGATATTATTTTTTTTTAACTATTCGATTAAGTAATAAAATCTTTAATTTATTTTTGTAATGATTTTATAATTTAATTAAACAGTTTTAGAAAAATAATATCTAAATACATTCATAGTCATTAATGGTTTATTAAAAAATAATGTATTGCCCCATGAAATTAATATTATTGCTTCTCCTTCGGCGTGCAGACATCTTGCTAGCTGACGTTATGACTTAAAGTTCCTAGTTTCGACTGCTGCGTCACAGGCGACCTCCTATATCGGTCATTATAGTATCTTCTTCTTCTATACATACGTGTATGTACAATTTTTAACTGTTATAAATTTAGCATTCAATTTTCTTCAATTTTCAACAGTTGAAAATTATACCTTTGTAAGTTAAATTCTATATAAACTATATATCTATAATCTATATCAAGTTAAACTCTACTATATAAAATTCAAATTTGTGGAGTTGAAACTCGATGCCGTCCACACCGTTGCATAGATCGACTTGCACGTATATACACATGTAGACTAGGAACTGGAGATGGTTCCTACCGCAACCCGAATTGCTAATTGCTAATAGCTTTTGTTTAATAAGTAATGCAAAATAGCATTGACTGTATATCTACTAGGCAGTCTGATAAGTCCCTGAAAAATGAAACACGGAGACGTTTTTTTTTGGCCAAAGTCGGTTTTATTTTTCAACATACTCTCCTTTTAGGTCGATACAGCGAGTCCAACGATTTTCTAACTTTTTGATACCGTCCGAAAAGTACTCGATCGGAAGGTCTCCAAAATACGCTTCAGGTTCAGCTATGAGCTCCTCATTTGAGTAAAAACGCTTACCGATCAGCCATCTCTTCAGATTAGGGAACAAGTAATAGTCGCTGTGGGCCAGGTCTGGTGAATACGGTGGCTGAGGAACCAATTCGAAGCCGATTTCATGCAATTTCGCGTGTGCAACTAAGCACGAATGAATAGACGCATTGTCGTGATGATAAAGCGGTTTTTTCTTCTTCAAATGCGGTCGTTTTTCGGCCATTTCGATTTTTAATCGGCCCAATAATGATGGATAGTATGCTCCGGTTATGGTTTTACCTTTTTCAAGATAGTCCACGAATATTATGCCATGTGCATCCCAAAATACGAAGGCCATAACCTTTCCGACCCATTGTTGCGTTTTTGGACGCTTCGGAGCACTTTGGCCCGGTGGAACCCACTGTTTTGCCTGTTGCGTTGACTCAGGAGTGTAGTAGTGGATCCAGGTTTCATCCATGGTTATGAATCGGCGCAAAAACTGGGTCGGCTTACGCGAAAATAATGCCAAATTCTGCTGGGAAGTTGTCACACGAATTCGTTTTTGGTCCACCGTGACCAAACGCGGCACCCATCGCGCGCAGAGCTTCTTCATGCCCAAAACTGAATGCACGACATTTTCTGGTGTAGTGACATCTTTTGGACGCTCAGATCGTCCAGCATCAACTGTGCTCGTACGGCCACAACGAAACTTGGTAAACCACTTATGAATCATTCCAATCGACGGTGCAGAGTCTGGGTAATACTTATCCAGGTTGGCCTGGGTCTCGGATATCGTTTTCTTGCGAAGATAGTAGTGTTTGATGAAAACTCGAAACTCAGATTTTTCCATATTAAAAAAAACTCGGAGGTTAGTCGCTTCTCA
>NC_046660.1:131320554-131328603 GCF_010883055.1 Belonocnema kinseyi
GGGGGGGGGCAGTCGCAGTTTTCAACCAACCGGAATCAAATTTTTCACTTATATTCTTTGGGCTTTTGGACAGGTCGTAAGAGTATTAGATGGGAAGATACAGTGGTGGGGAAGGAACACAGGTCTTAGATATATAAAATCAATTGGACTAAAACATATGATGCTTATGAAAATGCACAGTTTTTTCCAATCGGCACCAAATTATGCACACCTATTCTTTGGACGCCCAACCAGGTCTTAAAGGTCTAGATGGGGGGGCTGATACAGGCGGGGGAGGCATTTTTAGTTTCTGACCAGTCGGGATCAGATTTTCACGATTATTCTTTGGGTTCCCGAACAGGCCGTAAGAGTATTAAGGGACAGATGGAGTGGATAGGGGTCGGTTTTTGAAATCTACTATATAAATTTCACATTTTTGAAGTCTTTTTGCAGACTATGTTAGAATTTTACGACTGATTTCAAAGCTCTAAATATTGGATTCAATGACTGAAGTATACGGGTTTTATGATATCTACGAGAAACACTTAAAATTGTATGTTGATTCAATTCTAGTATTATGCAATATACAACATTAATGGCATTTTCGTTCGTTCTCGATGCATAGTAATAATTATAGTGAGCTTTCCGCGGTGGCGAAGCCACCGCCAGAACGCGCAGCTAATAATATATTGATAATAAAAATTTTTTTAACAAAAATGTAACGGCTTGATTGAATATTTATTACACACAAATATATATGAATTCTAAAGTTAAGATATCAATTATCAAGAATGATGTCCTCGCATATATTTTCCATTATTTTAGATGATAGATACCATGAAATAACAAAAGTTTGGTTTAATTATTAGTTTTATATTTTAATTAAAAAATTTCTTGAGATCAAAAATAATAAGAATCGTGCGCATGTATGTTTTCTAGCAAAATAAATAAATGCCACAATCGGTGATTTTCAAGTTGATGTTGCTAATTTACTCAAAATCTTATTTTCTGAAAATCATAGAAACTATCAAAAGGTCTATGAAAATGTATCTTGTTACAAGGAACAACCTTTTGAGTCACAATAGTGCTATATTCCAAATATTAAAAAAGTCTTCCTGTGAAGAATTTTTTAAAATTTATAAGTCGGTATTAGTAGATCATAAAAAATTGTCGAAAGTTCGACAATAAGTAAATCGTTGCTTCTGAAAAACGCCTAGAAATATAAAGTAAAATCTGCATACTACCGTAAAAATAGAGGAATAAGGTACTCATAACAATTTTTTGAGAAAAACTAAAAGGCTTTTTAATAATTATATTTTTTTTTCTTGATTTCGAATTATATTTAAATATCTCCAAAGTAGATTTGAACAATTTATATCATACGATTCCAGCTGTTTTGTGTTATTAATTAAGCCACAAGCCAACTCGACGTTTCGAGTTTTATTAACACTCCGGCTCTACAATCAGTACATTTAAAACAGAGTTTTATCGCCTTATCGCAAGCAGCCATTCTGAATCGACTTAAATTTATTTGAATTAGTTTTAAATTAAATTTAAGTTACTTTAAATTCACCTTCAAACCCTTCAATATCGCACGTAATTCACGATGAAATTACTGCAATCACTCAGAATTTACTGTGCAATCACTGCAATCATTCGGATTTAACAGTGTTATCACTGCAATCTCTTGCAATTAACCGTAAAACGACAACAATAACTAGAAATTCACCCTGGAATCACTGCAATCACTCAGAAATGACCCTGCAATCACTAGAGATGACTGCATTCACTGCATTCACTTTGAATCACTTACAATCACTTGCAATCACTTGAAAGCATGCAATCAGTGTACAACAGAATTTTGAATTATGTATCCCTTGATAATTTCGGAAGTATAGAAGCAGTATCTATGTCAAAGAATACGCTGTACAAAATTTCGGAAAATTTTCCCACTAATTTTGTAGTGAAAATCTCCAACTGTGGACAGGAAAAATTATTTTCCTAAGAAAGTTGTAAATTTTCCCAATACCTTGGAAAAATTTCCTTTCTGAATAGAAATATTTCGATCGGTTTAGGATATTTTACATACATATTTGGAAATGAAGAATTCCTTCAATATTTGGGAAATTTTCTCAATTTATATTCGAAAAAATTCTCACTTCCATAGGAAATATTCTATGTGTCTTCGGAAAATTTACGCATAACTTTGGGAATAAGAAAATTCCATACCATTTAGAAAAATTTTCAATTTCAGCAGTAATTTTACAAAACATATGTTTGTGAAAATTTCTAGTATTGCATAGGGATCTTTTTTTCATATAAATAAGGAATTTTTCTGAAATTCGAAAATATTATATTTCTTTCGGGTAATATTCCTTGCTTACTTGCATTGTAGTACTTTTTTGCAGGTAAAATATAATTATTAAATTGTATGAATATATTTGAAAATTTGTAATTAAAATTCGTAAAAGTAATACGTTATACAATATTACTGAGTAAGTCGGAAATATTACGTACAATTTTTTTGCGTAAAAGAACTAATGCAATAATTATTGAAAACATTTCTCCAAAAAACCTTGCAGATTTTTTTTATGAACCAACATTTAGTGTCAAATTATTTCAAAGTAAAATTATTTTTGACAATTACACACGCTCCAAAAGAGCAAATCACAGATTCTATACAATAAAAAAGCATTTATTACTGTAGTTATTTAAAGTCAAATTATTTTTGACAATTATACGGCCCTAAAGAGAATTTTGCAGTTAAAAAAACAATGATTATTACGTTAATTGAAAATTACTATATTTTTTATGATTGCCTGCTTTGAAAGAGCTGACTATGGACTATGGACTATAAAAATCTTCACCCTGCAGGTCAGTTATCATTGTCCTCTTGTTGAAAACGGTTCTGTACAGTTTTAAGTATCAGTATATTTTCTGTGACTATAAGGAATATAAGGATAAGACTATACGTGACTATAGAGATAATTGCTACACAATAAGCCTAAGGTAAGTCATCGATTCTAATGTGTTTTAATCTAGTTTATTAGTTTTTTGTAGACAGAAAATATTTTCTATAAAAGTGATGTGTATGAGGACGCTTTATAGGTCATCGATTTTAATGAAACTGAGTAAAGTGTTGGAAATACTACAATTTGAAGAAAAGTAGGCCTCAAATTTGCAAATAGCGTAGCTTTCAAAGCTTTTCAAAGTTGTTTAAAATACTTTGGCCAAAAGACATTAACATCAAGTACTAAAACATCTATGGCTGCGGAGTTTTCCGTCACGTAAACCCTTTTCCAGGTCATTCATGGCTAAAGTTGTGCAAAATTTCATAACCACAGACAGTGACGAATCGCACATTATTATTTGCATTAAATTTTTGATTGAATTCTTCTGAAATACCCAGGAAAATATAAGAAATGAACAAAGTGGCGGCAGTTTTTTTGAAAATATTAAAAATTGAGTTTCTCGACAACAAATAAACCGGCGCTTATACCTTGTTTCAATACTTTGTTTAATTTTTACTTTTTATATTTTATATCGACGTATCCAAATGACAAGGTGCCATCTCGGTACGGCGAAATAAAAAGGTGCCATCTCAGGAGGCGAAACATGGAAGCTTAAAAATCCCATATAAATAGCATTGGGAACACCAACGCCCTCTAAAGTAGGGAACCTTTTTATTTGGTTCTGCCGAGATGGCACCTTGCCATTTGAACACGTCGATATTATGCATTTACTTTATTTTGTCATTTCATTTGATTTATTTCATTTGTTGTATTCATTTAATTTATTTACCTTGCCCATTTTATTTATTTTTTTATTTTCATTATTTTTATTTATTGTATTTCTTTCCTTTAGGTGTTTACTTTATTTATGTTACTTATTATATGCATCTTATTCATTGGACTAGCATATTTTGAGCTGATTATACTACATATATTATGTTATCAGAATGCTAATACAACTGAATAGGAGATCAATGTAATTAATTCTGCTCATTTTATACTTCTAGTGAAAGAATTGTTTTTATTTTTGTTGTTGCAGGAACCTCTTTATACGATGAATCCTGCAGGTGTTATATTTTGATTAACCAAAATATTATAACTAAAGCAAAAGATGTGCTCGGAAGTACGCCTTTTTCCCCTTGGTACATTTCGTGTACGGGTATCACTATAAAAATGAGACCGGATCAACATTAGAGATTCTTGAAAGGTAAAACTTTTATTCATTTTTCCTTCTTTGAATGTTTGTAAGAGAGAATGTAAAGTATATAAATGAATATATATTATTATTACTATGCCATCAATACCGAAAATATATAGGTAATTCTATTTTATGTATTACAGAATGATGATCTTGGGCATGCCTCTGACACCAGAAGTTAACCAAAGGACAGCTAATGGACGGAAAATAAATAGGTTCCCTAAAGTTACAAACCTCATAAAGGAAACAGTAAAACTCGAGTTAGGTGAATAGCTTTCATCAATATTTAGGTTCGCGAATACAATTCCTAAATAAATTAGGACATTTTTCCGAATGTATTTTTGGGAAAATTTCTTAATTTTAAAGTAAAATTTCCAAATAATTTTGGAAATTAAATTGCAAGGAGAATTCATAATAAATTATAGGGCTAAGATAGTTTTACGCCAAAAGAAGTATTTTAGGAATCAATAGACTGAAATATAGATCAGCTAAATAGGTAAATGAATCTTGAGCACAAGCAGAAAAAAGAAATGTAATATTTACTTATCAAGAATTGTAAAGGGTTTCTTGTAACCGTAACAGTATAAAGTGCTCTTAATGAGAGGGTGAAATTGTCAAAATCACTTATCATTTCGTAAATTTCACAAAAAAATTAAGGTTAATTCAACGGTTATCCTTCAGTAAAATAAACCTCTATTCCCTTGTATTACATACTGTACGACATATAAAATTCACTGATTCGAGATTAAAATTGTAGTGCAGTGGATATCACCGAAAGTTTGGCACATGCTACGATCCGATCGGTTTACTTAACTCGCCCCTAAGGTCGAAACGCAACCTATCCGCGCAGAGCACCGGGTGAATTCACGGCGCAATCGGCAATGAATGGTTTGAATCACCTAAAAAACATTCCGTTTTGACATTTTTGTGACAGTCGTCACGTTAATTCATATTCCACTTTGCATGGAAGAGGTTTTATCAAAATAATACAATTTTGGATGGCACAACTTATTCACAGATCGCGTACACTTCAGAGTTTATTGGAGCAAGACGTGTTTTTGTTTCGTGACTGTTTCAGCTGACATATAGATATGAGGTGAATGCTAGAACTTTTATTGTGTCCCGCGATGGCATGGTCGCGTATTCAGAAATCGTACCCGAGGTCACCACCCTTAGCTACAAATGCATTTCAAAATTATTTTACAGATCGCAAATCGTGTAATAGTGCAGCGGTTAAGACTATTAACTTGCGTACTTAGGTTTATGCGTTCGAATCCCCCACATTGCGTGCGAAATTTTAATTGTATTATAATCATTATAACTTAAAAATGCCGATTAATTATAAGTATATCCGAAAATATTTATAAAAAATAACAGTGCGCTCATTTATGAATTATTTTTTAGCAATACTTTTTCACAATTTATTGTGCTGTCTTAACTGTAGTCTACGCCGATAATATAATTTAGATCTCTTTATATTATTCGTTAAAGTGACATGATAGTTCGTAATTGCAGCATCCAGGAACTGTACAGAAAGTAACGTAAACTGAACTTTCGTGTTGTCCATATACGTAGTAGGAATATCGGTAGATTTAACTTGGTTTTGAATGTTTACATACATGCTTAGAATAGAAGATACGTCTATGTCGGTTATTTTATTTCAGTTTTCTAATATATAGTTATGAAGGAGACTAAAATTGTAGAGATTGTTGTGAAATTGTTGGCAAATTTTGGTTTCACTTAAGATTGTTTTAAAAGTTATTGATAAGAAGATTTTATTTCAATTGTTCTTACGAAATCAATTTTTTTAATAATTAACTTTTGTCTTTAAATAAAGCAAGGACTAACGTAACGACACGTGGTGTTGCGGTTTTTTAAGGTTATGTAATGAGATTATCACATTCACGTGGTACTGACGAAAATGTGGATGCAGGATCGAAATTTCCTTAATTTAAATCAAATTAATTCTAAATATAAATAAACAGTGCACTTGAGTTATGTTAGACTATTCTTGATTAGTTTTACTTAGTAAAAATTAAATTATGATATAAAGTGCTTAAGCCTTGGATGTCTGTACGTAAATTAATTGATTTTCTAATGACGTATTATGTGACTCATTTCAAGAATTTCGCTTTTAGTTTTAATTATTTCTATGGCCATAATAATGGAAATTTTGTGATCAAAAGTGTGCAGCATTGTGATAGCATGTTTTCCTCAGGCTGTTTTAATACAAAAGTTGTTTACATCTCTTTTATGCTCGGTTATTCTCACTGTAAGCTCTCTTTGAGTTTGACTTATGTAGATCCATCCACGCTGGTTACAAGTTAATTGATAGAGATCGGATGATCGGAATGAAAGTGATGGTAAAGACCTGACCATGTAGGTTTGCGGTACAAATTTGAGATTACACGTCCATCTTCTACCATGAGAGTGACATCGTGGGAGTTTATTCTATTGTTGTTAGTCGATTTTTTTAAAGTGAATTTAAGAATGGAGCAGTTTCCAGTTTTTGACTGAAAAATCCTTTTCTTTTCTTATTCTATTTAAAGGGTTCCTTATAACCTTTTTATAAACATATTCATCTTGTAAAAAACCTAACATTTTTAAAATTTATACTTTTGCTTCTCCATTGCGACCCTAACACGTCCTTTGTCAGCCTCAGTGATAACCAAGTTTCGATGTGCTTCAAAAAATTTTTCAGTTTGAGAAACCTTTTCAAAAGTATCGAAACAATTAAGTTTTGTGAAATTGTCACCTCTAAATAACCAACTTTGTCTGTGAAAGGCTATATTTGACCTAATGGTATTTTGGTGTTTAGGATTAATTTGATGAATTTTACTTTGAACTTCATTGATGCGATCATCCGATGGAAAGTTTTTACGATGGTAAGGAAGACCAAAGTTTTTTGTTAAAGATAGAATTTAAACGACCTCGTCTGAAATTAGTGTGTCATAAAGTTTCATCATCCATTTGGATTTATGAGATGGTATACTTTTCGTTTGATTATTTTCTAAATTTTTTATTTTATTCTTTTATGAGAATTTGAATTTGTTTTTAAAGATGTATCATTGGAGGTAATAAGGCTATTGATAAATTCTTTAGAGGATGAGTCGCAAATTGTGCATTCTACATTGTCAACTTTGTGGATAAGTCTTCTAATTTCCAAATTTTGGTCAGTAATTTTCTGATCTAAAATTTTTAATCTTGAAATCTTAAACATATAATTAAATTTTTTCTAACCCTTTTTCGAAAACATATCAATTTTAATTGCAGTGCTCTTTAATATTTGTTTTGGAGTGGGATTCTTGACTTTGGCAACATGTAGGAACTTGAGTTTGCATTTTAGGTTTTCTATCTTTCTTGTGTTTTTTGTCCATTTTCGCACCAGGAATCCAACATCCTGGGCTTCTTCCTTATCTATCTTTCGATAGAAGCGCATGCTCCAGTAATGTTTGTTGTTTGAAGCTATATTCAATCAAATATAGATAATATAAGGCGACCGATGTTGTATATATGATAAAAATCTCATGCAGTTTGCGGTCAGAAATTTACTTTATTTTAGGTCCAGCTCATTTATCAACGTTTCAGACTGGTTCCAGTCCCTCTTCACGACTCTACAAGAAGCGATACAGAGGTTAGATCTTAAATGATTGTTTGAAATAGCAAAATAATATATAACATACCCTATTTGGACCGAAATCAAAAGATTCCAAAAAATGTGAGAGAAGGCTTGAACATTGAAATGTTTACATATATGCCTAGAATACCAGGTGTATACATATGAAACCGGTATTGCCATTTAGCGGCCAGTAGGCACACTTGTAGGCACTGTCGGAACTTACCATTTGTGCTAATTGGCGT
>NC_046660.1:131328703-131341090 GCF_010883055.1 Belonocnema kinseyi
GGGCGCATACTTTGAATAAAATATTTGTTATCATTCTCTTGAAATAAATGTGTTTTTTTCTTGAAAAAATACCGGTTTCATATGTATACACCTGGTAGAAGATGGGTCTATGTAGGTCATTTTATTTTAGTTTCCTTATATACAATTTTTAAGGAGACTAAAATTGTAGAGATTGTTGTGCAATATTACCTTGAATTTAGAATAAAGTACTTTTTTGATTTTCATAATAGAGGACATAACGCCAAAACTGCACTCGGGAAATTGTTTAAAATGTGTTTTTGGCAAATTTTTGTTTCTGTTAACATTGTTTTAAAAGTCGTTTATGAAAGAAAATTGTTGCAGTTGTATTTAATTGTAGATAACCTCAAAAAACCGCGAGACCACGCGTCATTGCGTCGATTCTTGCTTCATTTCAAAACAAAACTTTAATGATTAGAAAAAATGGATTTTGGAAGAACAATTAAATCAAAATTTTCTTGTGAACAGTGGCACGAAATTTCAGATTTTGGCGCTTTTTCATTCAAGCTTTTTTATTTTCACTGCAAGGAGCGATTTTTCCTACCAAAATCCATTTGCATTGAAAGTAGCTAGTTTTTCATCTTCCTAGTCCCTTCAATGAGCGAGGCTTGGAACCCACTCTGACCTTAGAACGCAAAAATAATGGGGATAGAGCCACGTATTCTCTTTTTTGGCCTTCAGGTTCATACGAGCGTGGGAAAACCTATCAAAACCTTCTGCAATCTCAATTTCTTCAAAAGATGCAACGAAGGAGTTTTGGTACTCATGTACTCAAATGGTAACCAACATTCTGACCTCAGACTCATGATCAGTTACTCGACAACCGCTGAGTAATCATTTCCAAGTCAATCAAGTAGATTTGAATAACTCAAAACTAGATGTTTGGCTTACATCCGCTATATTGGATCCGCCATTTTGACTCCTTATATTCTGACTCCAGCTTCGTACTCAGCGACACAAAAACACCAAAGTAATCATTTTCAAGTCGATTAGCGTAAATTAAATTACTCAAAACTTGAAGGTTGGCTAAAATCCACCATATTAAGTTCGCCATTTTAAATTCTTATATTATCACCCCATATTCCTGCTCGGAGACACCGAAAACTTCTCAGGGGTTACTTTGAGCCCGTTTCGAGTAATTGTCCTTTTTCAATGAATAATATTAACTGAACATCCATGATTTTTGCCCGTTCCAGAAGCAATATTGGAGCCGCTATATTGAATTTTCTCAAAGGCCTTTAATGCATTTAAAATTACACGCCGAGGCAAAGATTTTAAGCCCTTGAACGTCTTGATTAGTTGCGGGGAATTTCGGCAACAGCCTTTTCTTGGTTGACGTGAAACGTCCCAATGTAAACAATTGAAGAAGAGATAGTTTTAAAAAAGTTACATAAATTGTATTTTCGTTTGAGGGATAACATGGGACTTAACTTTTTACTTTTAATGTCTTCGGAAAAATATTTTCACACCTAAAGTGTATTTACACATAGGTTTTTGTCTGAACTACCATCTAATGAAATTATAAAATCGATTATTTTTAATATTGATTTTATTAATCAGTTATAGGTTGCTATGAAAATAAAGACTTATTTCCTAATCATCCTATGGTGAGAAATTATTTGTTATACAAATAAAAAAATAATAGTAAGTTGAGACCCATATACTCGGTCTCATTGCTGTCTCTCTAGATATCCAGCAAATCGTTTTGCCATATTGGAACTGAGTATCACTAATGGGATAATCAAGAGCGGAAAATTGAAAAAAAATCAAATAACATCATTATAAACATTATCTCAAACAGTTCATCTAAAAAAACAATTATCAGGTTTCTTAGATTTAGACTATCTTTCTGATACTTAGTCATTTATCAGTCAATCAATGGAGCATTTGTTTAATTCTTTCTTTCAGGCATTCTTACTATGCATTGAAGTTTGGTCAGTATTTCACGTGTCAATTTTACCAGCATATATCGCTCACTCGTGGCATTTGATGACAGTGCCTTTAGCTCAGATTTCAAAGATCACTGACAAGATCCAAAGAAATGATTCAGGATGAAAGGAGATAGGATGGTTTAACCCTCTACCACCTGCAGTGGCATATTTGTAACTTTCGGCAGTCTTGGCTCCGATTTTGAGCATTAAAAAAATTTTATATTATTTAAAATCAGAAACCTTTCGCAGTTGTTGAGGATTTGTAAATTTTGCCTGTTTTATGTATTCATTGATTGTGCTATTAGAACGGTAATGAACTGGAATTTTAGTTTTGGTATAGAATCCACCATAGGAATAACATAAATTACATTCATGATAAAATTCATATGAAACAAAATCTGAACAAATCAAGGCGAAAATAATGCGTCCATAGAAAGATGATTTTGGACAATATCGACGCCAGTGAATCGTTTTTCTGGCCCCGCCATGGTGTTTGCCGCGCAGGGGGTGGTTTTTAGGGGTGAAAGTTTGTTCCACAAATTTGAAGAATTTAGGCCGAATATACTGCGCATATTTGAAGCTGATTTTGGATAATGTCGACCGCGCCAGCAAAACGTTTCACTGGCCCCGCTAGTGCTTTTTTTAAACATCAGGTACTTCCTGTGTTGCACAAATTCTAATTTTAATTGAACAAATATGAACAAATTCTGCACTAAGCATTTGACCTAAAAAAAGTTAATTTTGCGTAGGTTGTGAGGCCAGAAAAATGGTCCTCATTTAATCCTTTACATTAAAAAATTCTTCAGAAATATTTTTCTTTGAATATTACCATATTCTGAAGAATCTCACATACGACTTTATAAATCAACTGTTCGAGTTTAAATAAATATATTTTTGACATTAAAACCTCACATTATTTATCTTTAAATTTTAATCTGTGAAAACTAAATTTATTCAGTAAAATTTTGGAATCTCTTCAACGCATTCTGACTGATTCAAATATAAATATTGAAAATCAAATATGAATGGTTCACTGCACAGATTAAGTAAGAATTTTCTCTGATATACAGCGACTTCTCACTGAGTCATATGTAAAGAGTTCGTTGGATTTCATCCTACTAAGTAATATATGTGTGATTTGAGAGAAGCTATATCAACTTTTAACTGCATCTCGCACTAAAGAGATCGGCTCGTGTGGTTTTCACTGGCAAATTAAATTGTCATTAGATCCTCCATAGTTCTGCACGAGAAAGCATAACCTTTTTCTTTTAGGATTAGGCCTCGTGTAGAGAATTTCCGAGTTTTCACGAGTCCAGTAAATTCTATTTCCGATAACGATGATTTGATAGACCGCTTCGCACTGAGGAGATTGGACAATTCGTTTATCATAATATTTTTACTATTACTGCAGATCCACGTCGGTGAATTTCCCTTTTATGCACAAGCCGGTGCGAACATTTCTTTCAAATCGAATATTCCTGTATACCGAGATATCGATATTTTTGTGGAATAAATAAATGTCTGGGATAAAATATTTTATATTATGTTACACCCAAAAGTACGCAATCTACTCTACAATATTTTCTACCGATTTCCTTATGTGCGTATATTTATCTATGCGTTATTCTAAGGATTAGCAGTATAATCATTAATACAAATTTTGATAAATAAGACATTTATTTGTCATAGGTTTAACTCGACTTGATCTTATAACAGAAAATTTTATGAGATGAGTAATTGAATCTCACGATTGAAATCAAGTGGTGAACTTGTTGGTCAGCTACTTCGTCAACAACAATCTTAAACATAAGTAGCGAGTGTTCATTAATCCCTCTTTACTTATAATAATCGATTTCTAGATGTCCTTCAACCCCTGTAGAACTTATAGATGTTGAGTCCACTAGATTGGCAAGACTGTTATTGGTACAAAATTGGATTCATGCACTCAAAAACTGAGCTTAAGTTTTTCAGTCACGCCCTAGGCAAATTGATTGATGAACTTGACTGAACTGAAGTTTTTCAAAGTTCTGGCGCACTTTGGGCGGGTTTACACCATTTTGTCTGAATGTCGTATGAATTAAAATAAAAATAATATCTTATAAAATTCATGTGCGGAGACATTCGTATGTGTACTCTAAAAATTACCAAGAACTGACATTTTTTGAAAAACGAAAGGAAGATAAGAATGAGTTAAAAGATGTAAATTATGATAAATAAGTGAAAGTTAAGTTTCATTTAAAGAGCTTAAAGTTACATATAGAGCTGTAAAAGTCTTATAGCTTGGTGTTTTAAAATGTAAGAATAACAGACTTTTTTTCTTCTTGAATTAAATAAGATTTAATACTCAATTTTTTATTTTTTATTAACAGCTAAGATGTTCTGATGTTAAAAATCAAAATGTTAGAGGTCTACCTGTATTTTCAACATAAAAACAATCACAACTAGAATAGTTAAATATATAAACTAAATTTCTTTTTTTTCATGTATAATTTATCTTTGAGGGACGGAAAGAGATTTGAGTTAGATTTTATCTGTCTGAAAATAACTTTTATTTTATTATGCCATATGAAAATAAAAGTCAGGAATTTTCATAAATGGTCAAAAATTCTGACGATTTTTGAACATCCTGACCATTCCTGACGAGTTTAATTATTTCCGAAGATATGCTCATGCACCTTCTATCAGGTATCTCATCAGCTAGAACCACAGGTAGCCGAACCGAAAAGGATTAAAAATTAAAAATAAATTTGTTTGTAAAGAGAAAGAGATACGTGAAAACGAACAAGACTTTCAGATTCACCTTCAGAGTAATTTAGTATGTTAATATTAATAATTAAGTGTAAGTCATAAGATAATATGCGTAAATAAATGTAAATAATTAAAAGAAACTGGTAAACACAAGCAAGATTAGGTTTTGTCGCTGTCGAGAAACGTTACGAAAGTGATCAGAAATGGTAAAAACTCCAGATTTTTTTTACGTTTTCTGACTTTTTTTATTGGGATGTAGTTAACTGGTAGCAAGTTTCACTGTTAGTCGGGAGATTTATGCATGCAATTTTTTGAACTATTATGTTCTGTTTATTCCAATTAATTGTAAATATTTTTGATTCTGATTTTGGTTAGTTGTTTAATGAGATTCATAGTGTAAACATTTAGAATTACAGTTGTTTGTATTATTTTGATATTGTTTGGTCTGTATTTAATAGAGAATAGTTTAATAGTTCTATCTTTGAGTCCAAAAATCATTCCTTTTTTGTGAACAAATGATGTTGTGATAAGAAGTGTAGGTACCTACCAGAACATGTGGATTTGTGCTATCAATTAATGAGATCAACGTGCCTTTTATAAAATGGTATTTATACATTAAAGGTTGAAAGAAAATAAATTTGAAGAGTATAGATGAGAATAACCGCTATCACAGGAGAAAGCAGAGATCCCATGGCCACTCCTTCAATTTGTTTGTAATTTTTATTGTTGAATTTAAAATATGTAACCCATAAACAAAACGCGACTACATTACGAAATTCAGCGCTTAGTATCATTGTGTATGGAGTTATTTCATACTATTTGTTTTTGATAGTTTGTAGCAGTGGTGCTTACAGACCGTGGCTTTTTCATCTGCGCAGGTGTCGCATAAAGAAGAAGTGACGAAGAGGACACCTATTTTCTTTCTTACTCTACCACTGCGCGACGCGTGCGCAAGGGGAAATGTCGCGGTCTCTTAGCACCACTGGTTTGTAGAACTAGGATTATTGGAATAAAGGGCAAAAACTTATCAAATGTAAGAATGAAAGACAATGTTGTTTAGGCATTTTAAAGGTTTAAATGTCATTCAGGAACTGCCAATATCATTAAAATTATAGTTAGCTTTTTCCGTTTAAACTTCTACAACCTTAGCGAGATATTTAGATAATTTGGGGGTTGCACTATTAATAGTGGAAATTTTTATTATAAGGGGGTTATCAGTGTCGTTAATTTTTGTTAGTCTATTTGCTCGGAAATAGAAGAAAAAAATTAATTGTGGTCCCATCTGTAGATTAAAATATTATTAGATTTTTCAGTGGTTGCTGTACATTCAAATTGACATTCTTTCAATTCAGATTGATCTGATAATATGTTTGACATTTTGTTAATATATTCTGATTTTTTATTGCAATTTTTGAATTTGCTATTCAAAAGTGTTTTATAATTTAGAAATAATTTTGTGCAGCTTATGTTGCCATAAACAAAAAATACACTGAAAATTCAAACAGATGTATGTCTTATCATTGTGCCATGTAGAAATCTCAGTTATTAGTTTATGTCAAAAATTTCCAAATCGACGTCCCTGATTTCAATGTTAAGTATTTTCATTTTAAACTTTTCAGAAATTCTATCAATTCTAACCTCAAAACTCATAAGCGATAAAACAACCTTACATGGATATATGATTCAACGAATAATCCAAAATCTTTGTTTGGATCAACCAAAATATTTATTACAATCTACTAAACACTTGATTGACCATATAGCAATGTACGACTTTCACTGAAAACATACACTCGTCGAAAAAGCCCTTCTCTTGCCCTGGGTGCATAATATACTATTTAATAATTATTTACATTGATAAATAATGATTGATGGTAGTTTATCGAAGGTAAGAAAAAAAGCGATCAACTACAGGGTGGGCCGTCGGTCAGTCCGTTTTTAAATGGGAAAAGAAGTACACTTTTGTCTTATGTGAAACAAAAATATTTTTTAACACTTAGGGCACAAAATGCGCGTTTTCGATGCCTATAAGTGGGATCGAAACCAGTCTTTCTCTTCCTACTTATAATAGGGAGAGAAAGTCAGCTGATACATAAGTAGTACATTATGAGAGAAAGAGGCAGAGCGATGCGTAAATGTGAAGTTTTGTGCTTTACTCCCTTTTTATAGGCACCCAATAACGCGAGTTTTGCACCCTTCGTGTTAAAAAATAGTATATGCACCATGGGAGCAATAAAGCATTCGCAGACTCGTACGATTTTAGGCCCTCGTTTCGCTCGTGCCCAAAATTCGTACTCGCTGCAAATACTTCAATTTGCTTCCTTAGTGCAAAGCTACTATTAGTGGAAATTGAATGGTACTTACATGCTATTTATGCATGGAAAATGATATCATGCAAGTGTCAAAAAACGGTTCTTTTTGCAGGCCTGGATCCGATGGTCGAAATTTTGTATGACTCTCTCCAATAAACTGTGATGAACAGTCTGAATTTTAGCTCACATGTTATTTTTTAGGGCTTCAATTCTTCGCAGGGTACTAGCATACACGTTACTTTTCAAATAATCTCAAAGGAAAAAATCCAATGTGGTCAAATCGCACGATCTTCGTGGTAAATTTACGTCGGAATTTCTGGGAATTATGCGATCGCGAAACTTAGTCGCAAATAAATTGATTGTTTGAAGATTTTTGTGTAATGTTGCGCCGTCTTGTTGAAACCAAAGGTCATCCACATCCATTTTATTTCATTTTTGCCACAAAAAGTCCGTCAGCATGCCACGATAGCGTTCAGAATTAATTGAAATGGCCCTCTAACGCTCGTCCACAAAGAAAAATGTCCGAATAATGTCATCAGCGTATAGCCCGCAACATACAGTGACTTTTGCATCATGAAATGGTCTGTGGTGAACATGATGTGGATTTTCTGATCCCTAGATGCAAAACTTTTGTTTCCATACGTGCTCACAGAGGCAAAAATGAGCATCAACACGTCGTTGTTGATGGTCAAGCGGCTCCAATTATTGCGTTAGTTAAATTTTGTATGGAAGCAGATGCGGATCCTGGTGTATAATCCAGCAAGAACGGGTTCGGGAAATGCCCCATTCCTGAGAAAGGCGTCTGGTAGATGGGCTTGGCACGTCACGCATGCTTTCACTCATAGCGGTTATCGGTTCTTGAGTACGAACTGGACGAGAATGTTTATATTCTCTAAGACCTTACACTGAACCAGTTTTTTCATGACAAGTAATAACTTTTCGGATTCCAGACACTGATGAATGTCCATGTCGACCGAAAGCTGTCCGAAATTTGCGAACCGCTTGTATTTCAGGCCGACTCTTTTCGTAGTAAGTTTGCAGTATTAAAACACGTCACGTCGTAAACGACTCCATTTTTACAATTGGCATAGTTTTGACATTTTACATGTGCAAAAGCAAATGACATTACCTACAAATAATGTATTATTTATCCATTATTGAAAAACATACTAACATGCCAGACTTAATGTATGCCTTTATATATTCGTATAACATAAACTCAAGGCAATGTTTCTGTTTACATATTGTAGGATGTTTTGACCTGTAATAAAAATGAGGTTAAAGTTTGAAAATCGTATTTATCATTTGAAAACATTAAACTTAAGAAAATTAAAAAATTGAACGTTTTAATACGGTACTAAAATCCTCAATGTACGAGTTTTTGGCGCAATTATAACTGAAAAATTCGTAATGTTTTCATGTTTTCCAGGAGGCTTACGTATCCATTATTTGATCTTTGCATTGCTATTTCAACAAATATCAAATTCAATAAAAATTTAAAAAACGATGTGTGACAATACTGTTTAGAGGAAAACTATTTAGCTCTTTGTTGCAATGTCATACTGACATTGACATAGAAAGCTTCTTTAAATTTATCTTTATATACAGTTGGTTAAATAAGAGCGTGTTCACGATTACTAGCGATCAGTAAATGCGAATGCTGTAATTTTTTTCATATAGAGGTCAGTATAGTCCTTAATGCTTTATGGAAGAGAATTAGCCAACTGTCCTTTTTAATGCGAACCGAGCATTTTTCCAAAATGAGTGCGGCGTACGCTTAGCGCTTTGAAGCAGTTTTTTTGTGCTCCCACCCTAAAGGTCCCAAAATGACCCAAGCGGCTACTGCGAAATATATACAAAAGTCGAAACAGCTTGTGAGTAAGTGGGTGAATCGTTTCAAAGAGGTGAAAAATATCGATTACTTCCCAAATCGCGGTTCTGTCCAAAGTATGGCTCGAAGATGCCAAGCCATTATTGACGCTGAATGTGATTGGACCTGCTATTAATGTATTTTCATGAAAGTTTTCGATCAAATAAAACAATATTTAAAAGAATTTTCGTATCGAGTCTTTTCATTTTCTCACAACAGTGACCACGCTCTTATTTAACAGACTGTATAATATGTGTATAATTTGTGAAGTCACAGCGTAGCATTAACAAAAAATATCCAGATCTCCCACAAAAAACTTTCCAAAAGGTGTTTGGGGCAGGTGAGGAAAAAGGCTTTGCTTTAAAAAGCGTTTGCTCCAAAAAAGTTTGACTCACATATTGTTTTTATTAAACTTTTACTCGAATAAACCCGGTTATACATCATAACCACGGACTAACTCAAGTGTCTGATAATATTAGAATGTTATAAGTTAATTCAACTAATGTAATACGATGCTTGAAACCTTCTCCGATGATGTTGTAGGTATACAATTAAGAGTGGCCACGAGCGTTAAAGGTAACAACAGTCACCTCTGGGTGCTTTCTTAGAGCTACTATCTGTCATTTCATGGATTTTTAGTCGCTCACTTCCTGATGGTCAAGAAAGTTTCTTTCAATGCGGCAGATGTTTAAATAAACCGCCTTCTGAGCTGTTGCCTATAACCTACGGACTCCTAAATGTTCAAGATGTTTAGTGTATCTTGCGTGTACATTGCCTGTAGCCAAAATCATAATGGGATGAATAGATGTACGATTCACATTCCTCCATATGGTCTTTACTTCATGTCTTCACTCGCTATACATGTGGATCTTGGTTGTATACGGTGACTGGAAATTTCGGTTAAGCGGACAAGCAATGTCGATAATGTAGACTCTTCCACCTTTTTTTTCTTGCATCACAATGTCAGGTCGATTGGTCCGGATGTAATCATCTGTCTGGATAGGAACATCCCAATATAAGATGTAATCTTCGCTTTCTAAAACGGGCATTAGAATGTATCTATATTCAACGCCCCATCCGAGGACAAATTTAAGGGCGTGCAGTCAAGATCCGCTTGACAGATGGTAGTGTAAAGCGGAACATTTAGTTTGCTATTAAAATAGTCGTTGTTAGGCCATTTTATGAGCCCGAAGGAGTATGTGAGGACAGGAATGGCATTTGTGTTGATTGCCCTGATTTTGTTTTTCGAGTCGAGAAAACTCTTCATAATCAATCTGAGTCTCGTAGTAAAGGCAGTCGTTAGGCTTGTCTTAACTATCGTATTCTGAATATCCTTAGATTCAAGACTACCCAGATATTTATATGATTCACCTGCAGCCATTGCCTCAAAGTCATTTTCGAACTCGTTCTCTAACTCTGCGGTTCCTAATTCCTCTCTGATTAAATGCACTGTTCTACATTTATCAAGTCTGAACTCCATGTGGATATCCTTGGAAAACTGCTTTATGACATCGATCACTTGCTGCAGTTTCTGGGCTGAACTAGCGTACTGCTTCTGACCATCCATGTAAAGAAGATGGGTCACTTGGGTCACTTGGGTCACTTGGTTCAACGCTAAACAGAACCATGGCGTACTGAAGGAGTCTCCTTGAAATATACCCGTCGTAAAGCGTATTGATCTAGTTAGCCTTGGTTGTCCATGATCAAAATACTTGATTCTTGTACCCCAGAGCCTCATCGCATGACTTAGAAAGTCAATAATGCGTGGGCAGATTTTGTAAAGTTTTAAGACTTCAAGCAAATAGTCATGCGTCACTGAAGAAAACGCTTGCTTGTAGTCAATGTATGCCATGTGGAAGTTCCTTTGATGCTTACGAGCTTGAGTCATGGCAACAGCGTCTATAGTGACTAGATCTTTACAGCCTCGTGAGTTTTTACAACATCCTTTTTGTTCTTCTGTAAGAATGTCATTCTCGACGCAATGGGAATATACCTCATCTGCAATGATAGCTGTAAGACATTTATAGATTGTTGGAAGACAGTCTATCCGTCGAAAGTCAGATGGATTTTAAGCGTCTGGTTTTTTTGGTATTATATATGTAGTACTCTGGAGCATAAAACCTGGCATCAGATCCGTGTGTTCAATGATCTTTTGAAAACACCTTGCCAATGCAACATGCACAGTCGCCAGGTACTTATTCCAGAAGTTGTGCACCATGACCGGTCGTGGAGCTTTCCAATTACTTTCCCTTTTTAAGACCGCTGAAACATCTATAGCTATGATGTTTGTCAGTTGAATTTCAGGTCTATTGGTTTCCCTTGCTTCCTCCAATTTGAACTACGCAGTGTCCAAATTTCATCTGTTCATTTTTCCCCAAACACCTGACCAGTAGATAGTCATACCTTCCAATTGAGGGACTTCGGTGCCTTGCTAATTATTTGGCTATACTCTCAGTTTAAATAGAACCTTCTTTCATCTGTCTGAAACTTTTGATTTTGTTTTCTTTGTGCACTACTTTTCTTGTACCGACGCAGTCTGGCAGTAAGCTCATCAAGTCTCTGTCATTTAGAGTCTAAAATTTCATCCAATATTGCTGGTGTAATGTCTCGATGTGCCGAGCATAGATGATTTTAGTAACATGATTTGGCAGCTTTCTGGTTCTATTTCCTTTTTTATATTGAGTTAATCGATCCAGTTTGCACCTTACTTTGCTGAGATCCACATCCAACCTGATCTTCCGTGGTGGATCTTGATCCCTTGCTGGGACAAGAACTGCATTTGCAGGACTAGTTTTCCAGCCCAGCGTTCTAACGGTTGCCACAGCTACACAGTATACAAGAGTTTACACCTCTAGAGAAGTTTATGTTGCTTTCAAATACATAGGGAAAACAGAGCTCACAGACCTGAAACGCCGCAACGATGCCGCACGAGGGGAATCGTCCCCCGCCAGGTGCCAGATCGTGGATGAAATTTACCCCCACTATACCTACCGTTTGGGAGCCGCAAAACAGAAAGTGCATGATTACCACTATGAGTTCGTATGTAAGCCGAAAATGCACGATTCGACCTCGGAGTTCTGCTGTACGATGATTGCCGATCTGAAGGCTTCGGAAGACTTAGGTGGTCTTCTATTTATATCTTGCTCCCCATTTGAAAGAAATTGAAGAAATTGGCGATTTGGATCTGTTGCGTGATTCTTAATTTCATGCATACGTCGATTTTCAGGTTATGTTTTCCAGGTGTACATAATATGGATATATATAATAATAATCAAATAATCAAATACATAACTGAACAAAAAAAAATTTTTTAACTGTTTTCAACATGATAGTAAAATTTTAAATAAAAAAATTACATTTTCATCCAAAAAGCTAAATTGCATACTAAAAAAAGGCATTTCTAATAAAATACATGAACTTTGCACAAAAGAAATTTATTTTACATGAAGACTAATTTTCTGAGCAAAAAATTAATGTTTAATCATAGTTAAATTTTCGACAACAAAGA
>NC_046660.1:131341190-131362280 GCF_010883055.1 Belonocnema kinseyi
GCACTTTCTGTTTTGCGGCTCCCAAACGGTAGGTATGGTGGGGGTAAATTTCATCCACGATCTGGCACCTGGCGGGGGACGATTCCCCTCGTGCGGCATCGTGGCGGCGTTTCAGGTCTGTGAGCTCTGAGGGAAAACCTTGCTGTCGGGATGTGCTATTAGTGCACGCAGATTATTTGTGATGTTCATTTTGGGCAGAGAATGCCTTAGTGTCGGTTCTACATATCTGTACTCTAGTAAAACATGACCAAAATTCCTTTCAAGGTGCTGTAGTTTTCCTGGGATTTCTCTATCCACATCATCGTTAGTAATATCCGGATATGGTTCTAATGAATCCGGTACATGATGTTCATTATCCTTAGATCCTATGCCTTCAGCATCAATGAAGTCTTCGTTGTCCACATCGTCCAAGGCGAGTTCAACAACAGGAAGCTGCTGTTCCACTTCCATTTTGATAGTAGTTATTTCAACAGCCGAAAGAAGTCTGTTTACAGATATTGAGTGTTTTTGATCTGCCCAATTCTGCTAATTTATTTTATTGGCTAGCTCTGGGTATTTAAATAAGAAAAGTCTATGATGTTCTCTCCTCACACTTTGCCCACATCTCTACAAAAAATAAAGGCGCACAACATCTCTGTTCATATTGTATGTCCATTTTCTTCGCTTTTCTGGTTGCTGAACCTCTGCTTCTGCCTATGGTTGTATAAGGCCATCTACCTCTGGAGGATGTGGTGGTGTTGGATCATCAATAGGTTGAGGAAGAACATCAATTGCTCCTGCTTGACCCTTTTGACGCGACTTCCTCTAACGGATGTTGATTGCCGTCGTTCGTCCAGGCCGAATCAACCTGTTCTTTAATCTCCATTGCCCGGTCTTCTGTAACAGGAAGATTAGTCCTGATGTCCTTTACCTTAGCGATAAGATCTCTTAGTGCGACTTCTTGTATATTAGAATACTTTGCAGCAAATTTCGTTCTTAAATTGTATCTTTTTTCTATTTTTGTTTCAAACTTCGCACTTTCGAAATAGAAACGCACCAATTCCTCTTGCATTGTGATATCCCAATTGATGCTCTCCCACGATATTTCTGTCGTGGTGGTTGGCTGCAAGTAGCTAAAGCTAGCCAAAGCATCCTCAGCAGGCACAGTTGATGTTCCACTGTTTACCGTTTGTCGCAGATGTTCTTGCTGGTCAGCTGTTTGATTAGTGAAATCTACCTGACCATCTCGCAGCTCACCACCGCCACCGTCCCGCATGCTGTAGCCCCCAGTTGTGGCTTGAGGAGCGCCCTGACGATCCTCGGGAAGCGATAAGCGCCTCAAAATCTTTAATATGCTCTCCATTGTTCATTTATGGGGTTTCTTGTTCTACTTAGTCCTTCTCCTCTTCTCTATCAGCCTATTTGGCACGAGAAACCCTGTCAGTAGCAATGCTACCACCAGCATAGCCTTTAAAGTCATGAGAGGAAAGCTCAAGCTCTACCGCGATATCAGAGCGGAACACCAAAGCGGTATAATAATAAAAATTATTATTATTATTGTTCTGGGTTGAGACCATAACAGCCCCTGACGCTTAAGTGATCTTATCGCGTCCCTATAGGTCTCTCCATAGGGAGAGGACCACAGCTACGCTGTCAGCTGATGTTTAAGACTCATTGATGCAGCAACTGCCTGTGAGTATTACACGTTTTACCGTAAGCACAGGGCAGTGGCAAAGGGTGCAATTAGAGGTCTCATTATCCTTTCCGCGCAGAAAAAGAAGGGGACTTTCTTTAAGCGCTATCTTATGTCTGTAGTATCAAAGATTTCCATGTCCTATAAACAATTCTGTTAGGACTTAAACTCCGTTCCCCTGTTGTTTGAGCAGATACAAATGTTTATTTTATTGCTATAAGCCTTTACCTTGTGTGTGCACTGGAGCATGGCCATTATCTCAGATTGTAGAAATGTTGCGTAGGACCCCATCGCAATTCTTAAGCCGATTCCATTTCTTCAACGATATGCACTGGCTCCTGCGTTCTCCTTTTTCCTGAAACCATCTATACATCAATTGTCTCCATCACTGAGCAGGTGTACCTCACCGTTAAGCCATTCCTCTTTCGTTGATAAGCTTACTTGGTACTTCTTTTTATAGAGGTAGCGACGAGTGGCTATTTTGTTCCTGAGCATGGTCAGTGTCGGTCTCCTCGCAATGTCGATTGGTATCCGTACTACCGTTGAAATACTGATATCGTTTACCATATTTAATCACTAGACCTCCTTCGCAGCCACGGCATTGCTTGTAAGGTATATGAGCTCCAAACATAATAGTGCCCCCAGAGCCATTGTGGTTGTCGACTTCGAGACACCAGTGATGCCTCTCAAAATCAGTCCCCTGATCCTTCCGAGTTGAGACTTCACAGTAGACGGTTCGACCCTGCTCCACTAGACCACCACCACCTAGGTCAGTTTGGTTCGCAGGATAGTTATGTACGTCCACATAAGTGTCTCCAGTTTCAAGACTCAATTTTTTCTTATGGCTCTCCTACAAAACCATAAAGTCGCTACTAGCTTCTTGCTTTCAGGTGCTCGTTCCATGACAGCTTCTTATCTAGAATGGCTCTCAGATATTTCGCTCGTGCTTTGATTTCCAGTTGTTGTACAGTCAGTTTCAGTGTACTCGTGGTTTCCCACTTATACCTTGAGGTGAATACAACTGCATCCGTTTTACTCGGATTCACTGATAGTCGAGTCTTCTTACGCCATGAGTATACTATTCTTAGTGATTGCTGTATTACTCCGAAAAGCGCATACAGATGCTAACCGCAAACAATGTCCATTATATCGCCCGCATAGCTTTTAACGTTTTGGCCCTGTCCCCTGAGCAGACGAAGCAGTTCATCCACTACATCTCAACTGCCCCTGGCTGACCACCTTAAACTTGACCTGTCTTAAGTGGTAGAAGGCCCGAAAGAGCCCTTGTCTAAGACTCAGGAATTTGCACAACTGGAAGATGTTCAAATCCTCCTTCCGTTGTGTCCTTTTCCTGAGGCATATCTTGCCTCACGATCCGACAGGACGCTGTCTTAATTGACAGATTGAATCTTTTAACCGTCGAAGAACCATAGGCGGCTCTTCCAGTTTACCTGAGAACGTCTCTGTAGCCTTTACCATCTTCTGGAGCAATTCAACTACACGCACCTTAAGCGATGCGCTTTTCAAAGACATTGTCTCAACCACAGCCTTGTATAGCCAAGATATCGCCGTTAAGTCGGCTACCACAAATACAAAGACCCCTTCCCCACAGTCCTCGTCCTGAATCTTGACAATTGATGTTGGCTTCTTCATTGGTAAAATTGCACAGAAAATTAAAAATTGAGTTTTTGTTGCGCAAGAGAAAGGACTCCGCTATCCGGCGCTAAGCGCTCAAGATCATTGAATGAAACGAATTACAACAGAGTTTGTTACAAAAGCGATGTCAACATAGAAATCACGGTACAGATCGTGGTCTCTCATATGTTCGCCTATACCATTGACTCATATAGCGCACTTCTCAAAAAGATCAAACGCTAAGCTCCCAAGATTTTAAATTGACTAATTCATCACTTTTTTAATGGCAGAAATGGTACCCAAAGTAACATTAGTAACTAGTCCGTACATTCCGATAATTACATTGTACTGCTCTCAAGAGTGCCGAACGCTAAGCGCTGATGATCAGTGAATAGAACGAATTACAATAGATTTAGTTACAAAAGCGATGTCAACATAGAAATCACGGTTCAGATCGTGGTCTGTCATATTTTCGCCTACACCGTTGACTCATATAGCGCGCTTCTCAAAACGATCAAATGATATGCCCCCAAGATTTTAACTTGACTAATTAATTACTTCTTTAAAGGCAGAAATTGTACCCAAAGTAATATTAGTAACTAGAACGTACATCCCGATAATAACAGCGTATCCTTCGCAAGAGGGCCGAACGCCAAGCACCTATGATCAGCAATTAGAACCAATCCCTGTAGCTTTTGCAAAATATTAAACTATTTCTGGTTCTTGATTCGGGTTCGCTTGTTCACCTCTATTAGCAGCGTCTAGAATCCTTTGTAGCAAGCAAGTTTGAGGATACTTCACGTGTTGCTGGTGACGTGCATAACCCAAGAACCATAAAACGCTTGAAATATGTGCGCAAGTGCCAAGAGTTCTGGCCCCTGACTTGCTTGTGCAGTAATAACCGAGAAGCGTTTCGTTATTATCTGGTCCTATGTTATCTATCTCATTGAACGCTATCCACAGCTGGTATTTTGTCGCATTTCGGAAACGAGAAAATACTCGTACTCTGATCAAACCAGGTTCATTAAGTCGCGTATCTAGTTGAAACTCCTCATCTTCTTCTCGTTGCAGCTTGTCTTGAACGTAAGATTGGACAAGTTCTACTTGATACATGCCAATTGTTATGTCGCGTATTTCTTCCAATGAGCCATCGGAAATGGTTTTCTCGAAGAACTTGAAAATGGACTTTATGTGGCCATTTCTGGATTCCACTATCCATCTAGATTTCGTTATTAGCCGAGTTTCGTTTGCTTCTTCCGTTACCAATTGACTCTGTCCTTGTAGAAATGGTAGTACCTTGGACACAATTCCTAAGCGTTCTAAAAGTAGTTCGGCATCTACTTTGATTCGGAGCCTTCGGAGTTACTGACAGTAAACATAACCTCAACTGTCTAAGGATTTTAATATATTTTATAAAATGATTTTGGATGATGTTTCGAGTCAGAGTAAGTATTTTTTCGCTGAAAATTTCTGGACGAATAGCCATCCGATGTGTGTAGGCTATTCGTTCATAATTCCGGACAAATAGCCGTTTCAAGACAGGTGATCCATTTGCCCAGAATTCTGGAGGACTAGACATAGCCGATCAGAAATGCAATTTCCCAATTCAGCGTCAATTTCATAGATGCCAATTTTTGTAGCAAAGGACCATAATAAAGGGGATTATTTGTGAATGAGAAAATCGCCAACTACAGCGTGCTATTTTTTAATATATGTAACATAATAGCTGAAATATATATATATACTCTGCATACCTATGTATATTGATGCACTGAATACATATATGATAGTGAAAATACCCG
This sequence comes from Belonocnema kinseyi, assembly GCF_010883055.1. Lineage (NCBI taxonomy): Eukaryota > Metazoa > Arthropoda > Insecta > Hymenoptera > Cynipidae > Belonocnema > Belonocnema kinseyi. The sequence continues at coordinate 131,346,300 of NC_046660.1, forward strand.
CAAATTTTATTTTCATGGTGAAAACCACAGAAAACCCGCAAAGGTCATGGTTTTTTAAATTTACCTCCGTAAATGGAAAAAATTTAGAAAACTTGTTAGACAAAATTTTAAGATTCAATTTAAATATACTCCTTCCCAACGTCTGTTTCCAACGTCTTTTCACTCTTGCATTCGTAATTAGTGCGTAAAAGTACATAAACATACGGATTTTCAAATTAATCGAAGATATGCGCTTTTCGGAAGCTTATCTGCTTTCTCTGTCGGATAATGGCCTCATTGCTTCTCGTTCACTCGTTGACACTTTATCTTGCTCTCTGTGTCTGTCTGCCTCACTGCCACCGAGTTAATTGGATCCACTAATCGGTGTATATGCCATGCGACATTTCTGTTCTATGGTGTATAGCAAAGGGCGTTGCATTACGCTACCATAACGTGCTACTGCGTGCGGGCGAGAGAATGGAACCGCTCGCGAAACTGCGTCATGAACTGCATTCATAAACCATCGTGAAGACAGATTGCACAGTGGAGAGAAAGCCGTTCGCTCGACAAGCTAACCTTAATGAAATCCTGGAGCAGAGAAGACGATTACAATATTCACTTCGTACATATAATAGCTTTAGCTAAAAAAACAAATAGATATCTAGATGTTAATCAAAAGGAATTAATTGCCTTCTCAGGGATAGTATCTATTAAACGCAAGGCGTCAAACGTGCCGCACGCAGAAATAAAAACGAGATAAAGAATTGGTTAGAATGAGAGGGGTATAGAAAATGCGTTGATTAGGTAAAATAAGGGAGAGGGGGATAACTGTTAACACTGAAATGGAGAAACATATAGGGGTATAAGGGAAGACTGTGGGGTCGTTGAAGAAAATTAAGTGAATGAAAGAAAGAAGAGAGAGACATCTTTTACCATTTTTACCGTTCTCAATTTTAAATCGAAGAAAATATTTTATAAATTGTCAATTTCCACCTCGTATTTATTAATCTGAATTTTTACGTCGCCTAATTTTTTTGTCCAAACGACAAATAAAATTAGGTCAGGTGAAAATGTTATAAAACAAAATTAATGAAAAATGGCTCTTCAGACACATTTTTGTAAATTTTAATACTCCACGAACTTCAAGCTAGAAAACTATGATTTGCAACACTGGCTCAATTTTCTAGTATTCAAGGTATTAGAATAAATAATGCAACTCTATCAGGACGGCTATTTCTCAAAATCAGCACAGGAACTAGCCATTATGTCCAGTTTGTTTAGTTGTTCATCATTTGGAAAGTGATGTACTGCTTTATTAATACGCTGATATGACAAACACATGTACCTGGCATTTTGATAATAATGCTTCAAACTGACACCTCAGTACTGCTTTATCAATGACTGATATAATACGCATAGCAGAAGTTTTTACCGAAAACACTGGCGGGCCAGAGAAACGTTTCACTGGCCCCGACATTATCGAAAATCAACTTTATATGGGTGCATTATTTTCGTTTTAATTCGTTCACATTTGTACAACCAACTTCAACCCCTAAAAGCTATCCCCTTTAAGAAAAACACCATGGCGGGGCCAGCGAAATGTTTCGCTGGCCCCGACATTATCCAAAATCAACTTTATATGGGTGCATTATTTTCTAATTTTTGTTGTACAAATTTGAACAAATTCTGCACTAAATATTTGGCCGAAAAAAGTTAAATTTGCGTGCGCGGTAGGGTCAGCGAAATGGTCCTTGTTATGCTTGCTTGCCCAGGGGTGGACCCGGAAAAATAGTTCAAGGGGAAGGGTCAAAATATGCATAGCTTCGAGGCGCCGGCCTTTAATACGAAAGGCCAAAAGTTTCGGGGGTGGGGGGTGAACCTACTAAGCACCTACCCTGGATCCGCCACTGTGCTGCCATCTCGGTATTACTCTATTTATTTGGAGTGGTCCATGGACTGAGTAGGAGCTAATTTTGAGCTCTATAAATATTGATCTGGAATTTATTATTACAGAAAAATAATATAATGCAATAAAATAATTTTTAAGTAATTTTTCAATGATATATCAGTTCACGAAGTGTCTCGTCGTCCCGAAATCCCGTCATCCAAATCAATTTATATATTTGCTCTATGTCATCGTAGTTTCAAGTTCGTCCGAAACTTCCCTATGATTTCCGCGCGCTTGGATATTACTTTTATTATTTGAAGCTTTATAACGTTATAAAAATTTTACATTTTTATTTATTTATTTTAGTTATTACTGTTAGAGTTAGAGTGTGGCAGCACTTTCGCTCAACGTCTGACTCTTCGTTAGGCCTTGTAGCTTATGCGCGTGCTCGACGCCAGCGACTGTGACGAGAGGTAACATCGTCTCTACACCGGTCGGTGCTACGCTAGTCCCTGTAAAGAGAGTAAACACTCAAATTTGTATAAAGTCGTTTCTTATGTATAAATAAAGCTTCGGCGTATTAAGATTATTTTAAGTGTTTGTGCGTTTATTTAGTCCACCTCACTGCTCCTTTCCAACAGGTTATGGGCCCAGCACGCTTCCACTGCGCGACTCTGCTGGTTTGGTTTCGCGGCATAGAGCTGCTCAAATGTGTTTTTCGCACCGGGATTTCTTATCGCAAGCGATCGCGAGTGTAATGAGGCGACGGGGAGATAAACTGAAGGTTTGTGAATATCAGGCCCGCATCCTGGTCATCCTACACTAGGGAAAGAGAACGACAGAGGCCAGGATTCCCTGGAGGAAGTTTGGCGCGTGAACGGAAAAAAAGAGAGCCGCCATGATGCAACAGATTTCAGTTTCTGGAACTTCAACTTAACAGAGCCTAAAGAGATTTTGAAAAGGAACAAAGATGTTCAACGATATGAAACTAGAACGACTAGCATATCGGCCAGAAATGACTCAAATTCACTTAAATACCAACCAGGCAGAGATACTGCCTCTGATTTCTATGATTTGTTCCAAGAAAAAGTGAGAATATTTAAAAATATACCGGAGTCTGGAAAGCTCTCGGAGAAAGAAAAGAGAGATTATTTCATTCAGGCGGTGTCAGAGACGGTACCTGGGATTCTTACAGTAGATAGTGTCTATTCAGAAACTACGACGACTGAAATGTCGTGCGATCAACTAATGAATCATTTATTAATGGTTGAATCTACAAGGACGGGAAAGAGCCAAAGGCTCGGATTAAGAGCTTCTACTCTCAAGTCAAGAAGCCAGGACAAGGACGTCGCATCTGCCATGACTGTGGCATGGAAGGACACATACAGGCGAAGTGTCCCCACCCTGGTAGGAGGCAATGCTACAATTGCAGAAAGAGGCAGTTTTATGACAAAGGGTCACAGGACTTTGTATCCCAGAGGTCGGAGTCCATAAGAGGCAGATGGTCTTCTCAGAGAGGAGGTGGAGCCTCAAGTCGCAGAGGACGAGGTAATCAATCACCTAGACCAAATCAGAATCACAACTGAGGTGATTCGGGAGTTTCTACGTCAAACAGAGGGGCAAGAGGTGGTCGTTCCAACAGAGGCAGAGGCTATGGTGGTCGAGGAGGCTTCCACCGTGGGTATGATTCTAGAAAACTGGGCGCTGTCACTTCCCTGCAGGCCATTGCTGAAAGTTATGAAGGTACATCTAAAGATATTTTCGTAGATGAAGAAAATAATGAATTGGTTGAATTGATAGCGAACTCGGGCGCAACCGAGCACCTGAGCAACTCAAAAATCTGTTTTAACGAATATAGAAACGACATAAAATCAAGACTAGAATGCGCTAATAAAGAGAGCGATTTTGAAGCGGGAGGTTTAGGACAAACAAATGTAGTAGACGAAAGATAATAATACTTTTATTCTGAACAATATTTTTTATGCAAAAGAATTATCTAATAATTTACTTTCATTGAGGCGTTTTGTTGATCAAGGCCTAGAGGTATATTTGAATAATAAAATAATTGATATATACGATCCTGAATTGAATAGGAGTATTTTATCTGGGGAATATAAGAAACCCGTCTGGATTTTTAAGTTAGTAATTGACAACACTCCGACCGATGAAAATATTTCTGCTACTAAAAGTAAGTTTTTCTATAACACGTGAAGTAAGAAAATTTTGAAAAACACGGAAACTTCTGATAGGAAAGTAGCAAATAAAGAGGGTAGTACTGTAAATGAAAAACTTGTAAGTGAGAATATTAATAAAAGGCAAGTAGAAAATGAATTTTTAGAAACTACAGAAAATAGAAAATCTCATATTTTGAGTAATAAAGAGAAATTAGTAGATGATAGTGAATTAAAATTACCAATCAATGAATCAGAAAATTTTACTGAAAGCATGTTATGACATAACTTGGCCATATTTTAAACACTTATTTATTAGCTCTAGCTAACAATAATGATAATTTATTAAAGATAGATGATATTATGAATTGCACGTCAATTCAAGAATGTAAAATTTGCCTTCAAGCTAAGAGTATTAATCTGCCTTTTACCAGAATTCGCATGAAAGCTACAAAACCCTTGCAAATTGTCCACGGTGACACTATGGGACCGACTAGCCCTATATTTCACTCGGGCAAATACAAATTTTTACTTGTTTTAATAGATGATGCTACTAGATCAGCATTAGCTTTCCCTATACAATGCAAGTCGGATGTTCCTTAATGTATAGATACCTTTGTAAAAAGCATGCGCAACTTGGTTGGATCAGTGTAATAGAACTCCTCATAAGTCTATAGAAATGAAAACACCCTTGAGTGAGATTCTCCCATCACAATCAGATTGCTTAAAGCAAGTTAAAAGATTCGGTTGCGCTGCGTATATTCAAATACACGGAAAGTAGTGTAGCCAAAGAAAGATAGTTTAGTTATATCAGAAGTAGAGACTAATGAAGATCAAGTTTCAAATGAACCTGTTGAAATTCAAAGGAAAAGAGGTAGGTCCATGAAGGGAATTAAAATAATGTTTTTATTCTGTGAGACTCCTGAAGAACAAGAAATGAAGTATGATAAAGAGCTTAGCGATCTAGAGTATCACGCGTTATTAGCAATGATTCAGGGGGATCCCCAAACTTACAAAGAGGCAATTAACTTTTGCGCAAAAAAAACAGTGGATAGATGCCATTAGAGCAGAGCTTGATGCGATAAGAGATAAGCAGGTCTATGCAGTAGTAGAAAGAGCAAAAATACCTATGGGATGTGTAAGGGCTAACATTATAGATTCGAGATGGGTGTTTAAGAAAAAGAGAGACGAGAAAGGATCAATCAAGTACAAGACTGGTTATTCGGGGCTTTAAAGATAAAAATAATTATGACTTAAGAGAAACTTATGCTCCGGTATCTAGAATATCGTTGATTATGGCATTCTTTTTAATTACAAACAAATAAAAGTATATAATTATACAGTTAGATGTCGAAACAGCTTTTCTTTACGGTAAGCTATCTGAAAACATATATTTAGAAATCCCAGAGGGAGTTCAAGTAAATAATAATACGAGACAACAATTTGTTTGGAAACTCAATATATCTTTGTATGGTTTGAAGATAAGTCCTAAAAAATGGAACGACAAATTTTCAAGTGTAATTAATTATTTGGGCTTTATTTCTGACAAAATTGATCCTTCCTTGTATATCTATAGAAAGAATACCGATATTGTAATTGCGACCCTATACGTGGATGATATACTCTTAGCAGGACCCAGTGATAGACTACTGAATAAGATTAGTAAAAGTTTGAGTCTGGAATTTAAGATCAAAGATTTAGGAAGTCCTAAGGAGTTCCTGTATATAAACATAAGCAGAGACTTTGACAAGCATGTTATTAAGTTGAATCAGAGAAAGTTTATCAATAAAATGCTAAATAGATTTGGCTTTGATACGTGTAAACTTAAGAATACTCCTATCAAACAGAGTGATGCGGCGAGCTGTGCTATGAAAGAGAGGAAGGAAAAAGAGTATACGGAAGAAAGATTTCCAAATCTGCTGTATAGAGAAGCTGTCGGATCTCGGTTGTATTCGGCAAGTACAACGAGGCCTGATATATCGGATTCGGTCAATGTACTTAGTAGACACCAAGTCAATCCCACAAACAACGAGTGGAATATGGTAAAAAGTGTGTTTCAGTATCTAATGGGAACACGGAATCACAACTTGATTTTTACGAATGCTTCTGAGGATATGACAGCATATGCTGATGCGAGTCTGCCTGATTGCAAGGAATCATGAACCACCTGTGGATATTTGATTCAGCTTTTCGGCGATACTATTGCGTGGAGAACACACAAGCAACAAAGTGTTGCTCTGTCGACATGTCAGGTGGAATTTCTAGCCTTAAACGAGGCTTGTCAAAAGGCAATGTCCTTACATAATTTTGTATCAATTATGCTCGAAACAAAAATTGTATTCTATCACTTTGCGATGCGATAATACTGCTGCTATATCCTGTGCGAAAGTCAATGGTGGAAATAGACTTATGCACATGGTAGAACAACGTGAACATTATATAAAATAATGCGGAAATAAAGGCTATTCTGTAGTAGAATGAGTTGAATCCAAAGAGCAACTTGCTAATATTTTCACTAAAGCTCTAGTGGAACCATTACATACTGATTTAACTTATAAAATAACTAATATGATTCCTGATAATCAATAAATTGGTTTCCTGATTATTTAGATATCTCCGACGAGGAGAAAGTCGAGGAAGAAAATGAAGAAGAGTTCTGGGACTAAAGAGTCAAAAGTGAGAGAGAGTGTTAGAGTTAGAGTGTGGCAGCACTTTCGCTCAACGTCTGATTCTTCGTTAGTCCTTTTAGCTTATGCGCATGCTCGACGTCAGCGAATGTAACGAGAGGTAATATCGTCTCTATACCGGTCAGTGCTACGCTAGTTCCTGTAAAGAGAGTACATACTTACATTCGTATAAAGTCGTTTCTTTCGTAAAAATAAAGCTTCGGTTTATTAAAATTATTTTAAGTGTTTGTGCGTTTATTTAGTCCACCTCACTGGTTCCTTCCAACAATTAAAATTTTTTAATTTTCTACAAGTCTAATATAACAACTTTTTGAATTTTGTTAAAAAATCGAAAATTCAAATTTTGACAGCATAAAAAAATAATGGAAAATGAAAAACCACATTTTGCGGTTAAACTGTGCAAGATAGGTAGAAAGATGGTTCGCTAAAAATTGTGAATTTAAAAAAGATCTACAAATTTTATGAATCACGTTTTGATAGGATGCGTAGTTTTCGCTTTTATCGTGAAAAACATCATTAAAGGCCAAACGAAAAACTGCCTGCTATGGTAGTACATTTGTGTTAAATTTGACCCTCACCCAAGTTTTTGTCAAATATCCACGTTTGGAAACCCACTGAATAAAAAAACAGGTTTTTACGAATATGTCTGTATGTATTTCTGTATATCTGTAAGCACTAAAATTGTTAAAAAGATTAATCTATTAGATTGGCCTTTGGTACACTTTTTAGTCTCCTAAAATAAAGGTTCAAAAAGTCGTACAGGTTATCCTAATGACTTTTTTCATGAAACTAAAAATTACCAGAGTTGCAGCATTTACAAAATTCCAAAGAAAAAACACGAAGATGAAAATTTTAAGCAAAATAACGAACGTTATGAAAAAAGATAAGAAAAGAAGAATTTTGATTTAAGATAGGCCAACAAGATTATCGTAATAACTTTTTATATTTTTTCGAAAAATGGAAAATTCAAACTTTGACCGCACAATTATAATCAAAAATCAAAGATTGCATTTTGCGGTAAAACTATGCAAGATAGGAAAAAAATGATAAGATACACACTGTGCACCCAAAACATACCTACAAATTTCTTATTAATCAGTTTTTTATAAGACACGTAGTTTTTGTTTACACGTAGATTTTTTAATATGATGAGTAGTTTCTATTTTAATCGTGGAAAATAACATTAAAAATAAAAAAATTAAATTTTTGTTAAAATGGCACAAGATACGAGAGAATGAATTCACAAAAGTTGTTCAATTCAAAAAAGTCTAAACATTGTTTTTGAATAATATTTTATAAAACAGGTGGTTTTCGTTTTGATCGTAAAAAATAACCTTAAAAATAATAGATTCGAATGTTTGAAAAACGACACAAGACAAATTAAAATGTTTATTGAGGCGTATATTCCAAAACGTAGTTACAAAATTTTCTTCACCCATTTTTCTCATATGAACAGCCGTTTTTTAACTTTTAGCATACAAAAATTTACCAGTTTTTTGCTGAGTATCCAAAAAAACTTCTTTCTCATTTAATATATATTTTAAAATTCAAAACATGAAAACGAAAGAAATTATAATTTTAAGTATTCAAAGTAGACTTTCTGAATTCAGGAATCTGATGTGCAACTATCCCTAAAAAGTAAAGAACGTAGAAATTGAATAGTTTAAAGTAAATACCCTCAAAAATAAATATAATATTTAAAATAAATTATTTCGGGAAAAATTAAAGAGAATTCGAACGAATTTGATCAAATACCTCCGAATTTAGGGTGAGTTTGAGAGACTTCAAGATGAATGAAACAAAAACTTTAAAAAATCTATTGAATGAATAGAATGGAGTGAATTTAGAAGAATTCAAAAGAATTTAGGATAAATTAATAATGACTCAGGGTGAATGTGAAATTAATCGAAAAAATATATTCAAATTTTCCTCAAATCTTTGAAACCCTACACCGTATGTGTAAAGTTTAAATCATACAAATAACATTGAAAATGAGCAAATTCAATTTATGGAAAATCGCACTCCCTAGGTGCCCTCCAACTTACGAGCCGCGCGCGCGGCGCGCAATGAGAATGTACCCACGAAGAGGGCAACTTTTTTTGCACTGAATTTTTTTGGTCATTAGCTGCACGCTTTTCAAAGTAATCGCTAAAAACTAATTTTCGGGTATTGTTCGTTACATTAAGGGTGTTTTCATCCACCGGGCCGAGGGAAATTCTTTCGATGTAATTTCGATGTAATTTCGACGGTGTAATTTACAATTTAGCATATCTTCGCCACATTTTTAGTCAGGATATTCCCGGTGATAGTTGCAGAGCGCTCCATGCACACCCCGAGCATTTATAATATATACTATCTAGTTGTCCAACTTATGCTGGAAAGCATAATACGGCATTAGCCGTAATATCGATCCTTTACAATCTCCCAAGGAAATCGCGTCAATTGTCGAGAATGCGAAGAACCGCATAAACTGGAACTTCGTATTCTCGCAAATTGTTTCTTTTGTGCTCTCTAGGCCTAACATATGGATCTATCGTATTACACGATTCGTTCTTGCCGCTTGTGATAAAATTTGAGATTTTAAGTAAGTTTAAATATCGTTTAATCATATTAGTAAGCTTTTCTCATGTTGGTACTTGATTATGTGGCTGACGATAACTAACGCATTTACATAATTTGGAATTTAAGCGTGAATAAAAATTGACTACAAAAGTTAATTAATCACCTATCTTATGGTCGTGAAACGTGGTTACAGCTAAAATTTTACCGCGATTACACTGATAGCGAGAGCTATTCGCTTGAACGTTTTCATCTGTTGTTGACGTGCTGGGACGTCCAGAGCGAGGTTCGTCTTCGACATCCTCTCGGCCTTCTTGGAACAGCTTATACCACTTATAAACATTTTTCTTACTCAGAGTAGACTCACCGTATGCAACTGTCAACATTTCAAGAATTTTAGAGCACTGGATTCCATCTGTCACACAAAATTTAATGCAAACTCTTTGCTCCATTTTTTTTGAAAGAAGAAAATCGCCGAGCACACCAAATCCTTCGAACCTTTTACGCCTCTGCCAGAAAAACAACATGAGCGATATAGTCAAAACTGTGAACATGTGATCATGACGAGTGTACCAACACAACAAAACAAAATATTAAAAACTTGAATGTACGTAGCCCGCGAAAATTGAAAAGTCACCTTACTTTTTGAACAGACCTCGTACTTTGATAAAACAGTGATGTCAGAAGATTCTAGATGATTATTTTATCATCGGTCAGTAAAGTGGGGAGCTATATTATCATCAGTCGACAAATCCAGGAGATTCGTAGTGTTTATGATTATAGACATAATATAGGTCCGTAACGTAGAGAGCTATATTACCAGCAGTCGATAGAACAAAGAGGTCAGTAGTTTCTACATTATTATTTTACGATCGATCGGTAAGGTGGAGAGACATGTTACTATCAGTCGGTAAAACCCGGAGGTCGGTATTTTTTATATGATCATTTCACCATGTATCAGTACGTTAGAAATTCATTTTACCATTAGTCAGTAAAACAGGTCTTTCAGAAATTTATTACATTAGAATTTTACCAATGCTTGGTAGGGTAGGGAGGATGCTAAGTTTTTATAATGCCATTTTCCAATAGGTAAACAAAACCGGTGCCATAGGTAATGCACATATCCAGCAACACATTGAGCTTCAACCGCTATAAATCTGGCATGAATTTACTGGAAAAATTCAAATTAAAAAGTTGAAGTTTAGTGCATGTCCGCTACCTTGGAGAACACCTTACTGGAGTTTAAACGTAATATACTATCAAATAATCAACGTAATATATTATCAAAAACTCGAGTATTATGCGTATCCGGAAAACACGGCCGTGCTCGCATCCGGTGTTATCGCTCCGTACATAATCATTCGCGCTTGCAAATGATAAAAATAATTAAATTAGGGCCAAAATAAATAAACCAAGATGAAACCCTGTGCAGAAAACACCATGGCGGGGCCAGGGAAACATTTTTTTTGCACCGACATCATACAAAATCAACTTTATATGGGGGCATTATTTTCGTTTTTATTTGTTCAAATTTGTAAAACTAACTTTAACCCCTAAAAACTACCCTTGTGCGAAAAAGAGCTTGGCGGATCCAGCGAAACGTTTCGCTGGCCCCGATATTATACAAAATCAACTTTATATGTCCCAATTATTTTTGTCTTAATTTGCTTAAATTTGAGCAGCCACCTTTAACTCCTAAAAACTACCCCCTGTACGAAAAATATCATGGCGGGACCAGTGAAGCGTAACGCTGGCCCCGACATTATCAAAAATAAACTTTATATAGATGCATTATTTTCGTCTCAATTTGTTCAAATTTGTGCAGCCACCTTCAAACCCTAAAAACCACCCACTGTTAGGCAAACACCATGGCGAGGCCAGCGAAGCATTTTGCTGGCACGGAAATTATCCAAAATAAACTTTATATGGGTGTATTAGTTTCGTCTTAATTTGTTCAAATCTGTGCAGCCACCTTTAACACCTAAAAACTACCCCCTGCGCGGAAAACACCATGGCGGGGCTAGCGAAACGTTTCGCTTGCCCCGACATTATACAAAATCTACTTCATATGGGCGCATTATTTTCGTCTTCCGTTGTTTAAATTTGTAAAACCAACTTCAACTCCTAAAAACTACCGCCTGTGCGAAAAACACCATGCCGCGGCCAGTGAAACGTTTCGCTGGCCCGCTATGGTGTTTTCTTAGCAGTGGGTGGTTTTTAGGGGTTGAATTTGGCTGCATACATTTGAACAAATTAAGACGACAATAATACACCAATATAAAGTTTATTTTTGTAAACGTTGGAACCAGCGGCACATTTCGCTAGCCCCGCCATGGTGTTTGCGTAACAGGGGGCGGTTTTTAGATGTTGAAGTTAGCTGAACGAATTTGAACAAAATAAGAAGAAAATAATGCACACATGTAAAGTTGATTTTGGATAATGTCGGGACAAGCGATACGTTTTGCTGGGCCCGATATGGTGTTTACCGCATAGGGGCTAGTTTTCAAGGGTTCATGTTGGTGCACAAATTTGAACAAATTAAGAAGAAAATAGTGCACCCCTCTAAATTTTTTAACATTTTGAAAATACCTGAAGATATGGAGGTAACAAAATTTCACAAAGTGATTATATTGCAATTTAGATTATTTTGAGATATCATCGGTTGTTGGATCGGCAGCAAGTGGTAATGAGGGGATTGATTATGATTTTTTGTTAATTTTGCAAGTGATGGATATAAGCGAATTTGAAATTCTATACGAAGAGATCTTTATGAAGTTTGATATTGCATTTTGAGTTATTTGGAGATATCATTGGATAGTGGATCCTAACAAGTGGTAATGAGGGGGTTTTAAATTTTTTATTGTTAATTTTGAAAGTGGAGCATACGAGCGCCTTTGAAATCACATACGAATAGACCTTTATACATTTTTATATTGCAATTTAGGTTATTCGGAGATACCTTTGCATAGTGGATTGGTAACAAGTGATAATGAGGGGGTTGATTATGGTTTTTTGTAAATTTCGAAAGTGGCCGAAAAAAAGTTGAATTTCGCGTGGGTGGTGGGGCCAGCGAAATGGTCCTTTCAAATGCGCTCATATGTGCAATTAATTTTTTTTTGGTACTTTTGAAAATTGCCCAGATATGGAGGCAAAAAAATGTTATGGAGTGATGACCAACAAAATAAAAATGTTGCAATCCACATTGGTGTAATATAAAAATGTATAAAAGTCTATTCGGATATGCTTTCAAAGGCGCTCATATGTTCCACTTTCAAAATTAACAAACAAAAATTAACAACCCCCTCATTACCACTTGTTACGATCCGCTATCCGATAATATCTCCAAATAACTTGAATTGCAATATAAAAATTTATAATGATCTTTTCGCATAGGATTTCACATTTTCTCATATGCGCCACTTTCGAAATTAACAAAAAACCATAACTAACCCCCTCATTATCGCTTGGTACGTCCAAATATCTGATGATATCTCCAAATATCTTAAATTTCTATATAAAAGTTTATAATGATCTCTTCGTATAGGATTTCAAATTTTCTGATACGCGCCACTTTCGAAATTAACAAAAAGCCATAACCAACCCCGTCATTACCATTTGTTGCCGACCCACAATCGATTATATCTCCAGATAACCTAAATTGCAATATACAAATTTATGAAGGTCTCTTCGGGTAGGGATTTAAATGTGCTCACATGCGCTACTTTCAAAATTGACAAAAAAAAAATCAAACCCCTCATTACCACTTGTTACGATCCCCTATCTAATGATATCTCAAATTAACTTAAATTGCAATATCATACTTCATAAAGATCTCTTCGTATAGAATTTCAAATTCGCTCATATGCGCCACTTGAAAAATTAACAAAAAATCACTTTGTAAAATTTCGTTACCTCCATATCTTCGGCAATTTTCAAAATGTTGAAAAAATGTATGGATCATATAAACTCATTTAAAGAGGAATGAATCTATATCCGCACCTTTATATTGCACAGCACTGTTAGGGATTTAACACCTGTGTTACACTGGTCCCCGTACAAAATATATCTTTGTTAGTTAGCTTTTTTAAAGCTTATAACTCAGTTATCAATGTGGAGCATTATTTTCGCTTTATGGCGCATATGAGCGCATTTGGAGATCTTCAAGATCGTTTGACTTAAATTTTGATTTTTCAAATTGGGGGAATAGCGTGACCCGAGAATTAGAAGTGGGGAAGCTGGTGTAACTGACCTAAATGATGTATTCTTGTAGTGCAGATAACATACTGTTGAAAATATTTTTTATTGTTTCAAAAATTTTTATTATAAGTTATAGAAACGTATGAGGGGGAAGGGGGCAGACAGTGCTAAGTGGCGTTTTCTGCCCCAGAGTTTGTGTGCCATTACGCTATTTCACAATGACTAACAGTTGAAACAAATTGCTTATCGTCTGCCTGTCATGAAGTTTATTCTGAAAGCACCCCAATATGTGAGAGGCAATAATATTCACGTCCAAAAGCACTCCAAGTTGTTAGAAAGAAGAAGATTACTACAACAAAACACCCCGAAACGTGAGTGTCCAGTGGACTCATTAAAAAGTATCTCAAAATGTAAGAAACAAAATAGACCATCTACCAAAATTGTTCATTATTTTAATTAATGATATCTCTAAATCGTTCTCCAACTGCGTTCTCCACAAACGTTCGTTCTCCACAAACACTAAACCCACAAACTCCTATGCTATAAACACCAAACCCTACACCTATGAACTCACTCATCTTATACTCTTAAATCTCAAACATGTGGGTTGCTAGTGGAGGGTTTGTAGGAATGTGTGAGTTTTGTAGGATTACGGTTTCAGGGATATAGGCTAAGGGTTTGGGTTTTGTGGGTTTGAGATATGTAGGATGAGGAATCCAGAGTTTGAGTTTTGAAAGCTTAATGTTAGTGGTTTAGGGTTTGTTGTTAATGGGAATGAGGTGGGTGGGTTAAGGAATTGCAATTTGTTGGTTTGAGATTTGTGGGTTTGACGTTTATTGGATTGTAGTTGGTAATGTGAGAGATTAAGTTCTTTGTTTTGGAATATGTAAGTTTGTTAAATTAGGGTTTCATTTTCAGGGAAGGCGGAGACTCCTTGTTCCGAATTGAAGGAGCGCTGTTCCACTAAAAAAGGAAACGTAGATGCTCCGCATGAAATTGCACAATTGATCTTTTTAAAACTTTTTAAACAATTTTTATTTAATTACCTCAAGCAACTATATTACTACAATTAATCAAGCCTCAGAGTGGTATTGCTGCTCTCTCCGCCAGAGGGAAAGTCGTTGCACTCATGCGTCGAGATGGAGGCCTTGCCACTCAGGGGCAACAGCACACCCAAAACGATGAAACAGTTGTCCCTCTGAGGCTTCATGCAACGTCCCATCATTCAGCGCAACAGCGCGACATCTCGAGAGAGCGGTTTACCGAAATTTGTTTTCGCGTACATATACCTAAGATTAGGTCGGTGCGCCGATACACACACTAACTGGTTTCATTAACCAACTCGGCCTGGCAGATATACTAATTATAACTCTATCACTAATCCCCATTATAAAACTAATATAATCAACAGCCAAGTCGATAGAGCTATTAAACTATCTCATGTTTCTTTTCACCAAAAAATTGTTAAATGGTATCTTGCACACCTAAAATTATTTGGTTTTCAACTAAACTTTCCAATAAACTAATTAACCTAACGTTCTGTAAATTACTTACTTCCTTCATGAATATTAACGATTGATTATAAGGTTACCTAAGCTTGGATCTTCCGATTATTTTGACTTACAATCCACAATTCTCCAGAATCTTTAAAAAAATTTATGGTAACCATAACATTAAAACCATTTTCAAATCTGTCAAAGATACTGTCAACTGCTTCAGCAATAAAAAAGGCCCAATTCCCATAAATAAAACAATGAAAGTAATCTATAAAATAACATACTCAGACTGTAATACATTTTATATCGGTTAGACTAAACTTTATATAGATGTAAAAATCAAAGAACATATGAGAGATTGTGATGAAAAGAGACTTAATACTGTCCTTGCCAAACATTTAACTTATAAAAAAACGTACCTTTAATTTAGATTAAGTTACTATTTTTGCTGAAGGAGCATATTACTACAAAGTTATATTTATGGAGATGCTCTGCATTGTAAAAAATGAAAAAAATTCTAATTTTATAACTGAAATTGATAATATAAGAATCACGTATATATGTGATATATGATATATGTTTCTCACGTAGGAATCTCTTTCTCTACTACCAATGTATTATTGTTGATACATTGCAGTTTACCCCGTGCGCTGTTCTTACACTACGCACAGCTCAGTATACTTTCAGTAAATTTTAGGTAAATTTAAGAAAAATTTTACGTGCAGAATTTAAAGATTCATTAAACGAAAATCTAACAAGCTGCAAACATGTTTAGAAGAAATGATAGGTATATCTTCCAAAAGCAAAAGAGAGCGTATTTTGCATTGACTGGATTGTTTACTAACCATTTCGGTACAATGGACGGTGTAGCTCAAGAGAATGCCCGGAAAATGCAAGAACAGTTACAAGTAGTCGGTCATGGACTTAAAAGTTGACCAAGCCGTGCGGTAGAGAACAAAAAAAATAATCTCGATGATAATGTATGTACAAGTTCCAAAGATATG
>NC_046660.1:131362380-131363751 GCF_010883055.1 Belonocnema kinseyi
GTAGTTTAGTAAGGAAATTCTATCTGGTGCCACCTGCTCTATTTCAAAATCCTGTGTCAAAATATTTTCAGCCATATTCGAGGTAAGTACATCAAATGCAGAATTAAATAAAAGAATTTCTAAGCGAATTAAATTATATATTGATCATAAAAAAGTGTTTTTCTATTTCACTGATACTGTACTATGAATTCAGTCAAAGTGTAAAATCTCTGAATCCTTAAGAGGTTATCCTTTTTTTGTTTATATTATTTAACTTTTTTACTGCAAAATACAGTAGCATTTTTATATAGTCAATATATAACAACAAAACTGAACGACCTGCTTCTTTTCCCCGATCTTGGTACCAAATTGCAACAGATAATTCATGTTCCTAATATAATAATTATACAGGTCTATCATGCTAGACCTCCACAAACGAAAGTTCCAAATTTCTTCATGTCAGAATTTTGGGCTTTTTTAGGCTTTTTTAGGGACTGTATTGCCGATTTTTGGGCTCCGCTACTTTTTGTAAAAATTCAAATTTTGAGTGGAGGTGCTGACTTAAATCAAACCAGCACCTTGACTATATAAAAATTAAAAGAAAAAAAATCAAACACGTCAAAATTTTGGGCTTTTTTTGGGCCCTTAAACGTACCAAAAACCAATTTCCAAAAACTAACCCTATAAAATATAAAACCACACCCTATGTAAAAAATCAAATTCGGAAAAAACAAAGAACACCAGAATTTTTGGCTTATTTTTTTCTCTAAAATGCATTTAAAAAAAAATTTAAAATCACCCCCATTTTCAAAAAACCACCCTCTTGCAAAAAATAAAATTGGCAAAATCCAAAATGTACTAGATTTTTGGCTCATTTTAGAGACTCAAATGCACTTAACATTATATTAGAAGAACCACCCCTGTTTAAAAAAACGTTAACCTAATAATAAAAACTTAAACCTTGATGTTGGCATTTTTGAACAGCCCAAAAATCAGAGACTCCATTCGATCCATAAAATTCGAAAAATATCAGAGACTATAGTAACATTGTAATATTTCGAAAAAGATTTGTTTGCACAAAATTATGTTAGATTGTTATAAAGGGACTATTCTTTAACGTCAAGTGTTCGGGACCAAAATCAGAGTACGTATTTTTATGAAGCCCAATAATCATAAACTCTACTGACACTGGAAAATTCTTAAAAATTTTAATTTTTGACAAACTCATATATACATGGTAGAGAAGGGTGGATTTTATAAGTTAAGGGTTGAAGCCCAAAAATCGGAGTGGATATTTTCGAGGAGCCCAAAAGTCAGAAACTACTTTAACACTAGAAAATTCTCAAAAATATAATTTTTTGACAAAGTAAAATATATATATATATATAATAT
>NC_046660.1:131363851-131366119 GCF_010883055.1 Belonocnema kinseyi
GGGCGTGCCACAGAGCCGCATTCAGAATGTGACATCTATAAAGGATACTTTCCGAATTTGATACAAACGTCTTATTTGGCAGATTTGGTCTTCCGAATTATCGGCGAGGAACGAAGTATCTGCTACGAACATGCTTGTTGTCCCGGTATTACTCTATTAATTTGGAATTGTCTCATGGACGAAGAACGAGCTTGGATCCCTTGATATCAGGACACGAAAGGTTATGAACATGAACAAAAGCATTCATCTTAAGTCTTCCGTTCTGCGACTCTACATTTCACGCCGTCAAGGTGGTCGCGGAATGTTGAATCTTGAATATCTTCACAACAGGACTATTCTGGGTATAGCACGTATGGTCGCAAATGGAAGCTACCCTCTTTCTAAAATAGTCAGGAAGCAAGAAAAAGTGGGCAAAGAAGCGTTTCTATACAAAGCAGCAAAGGAGGCTGCTGAATCATTTGGACTTAACTTCAGTATTATGGTTGAGCAAAATGCATCAAATCTTATCTATCTCGAGTACTCAATCCTGAAAGCCCGGATTAAGAAAGCACAAGAGAAAAACTTCCGAGAACAACTCCTCGATAAGAGGATTCACGGCATCTTCCATAGAAATGTGGAGGATCAGTAAATGTCATGTGAGCTTTTTTTTGCTTTCCTTAAATCACGCGGATTGCAGTTTGGTATGGAAGGTTTTATTTTGGCATGTCAAGACAGCGTCATTTCCACCTTAACATACAGTCGCCACATTTTGAGCCAAACAATTCTTGATAATAGATGCAGGGCGTGCCATGCAATCCCCGTGTATTTAGCACACATACTATCTAGTTGTCCAACGCATGCGGGAACGACCTACATCCAAAGGCACAATACGGCACTAAGCGTGCTTTATTACCATCTCTTTCACACTTAAGACATTAACCTTAATATCGTTCCTCTAAATGCTCTTAGGGAAATAGAGTCAACTTTCGAGAATGAGAAGTGCCGCATATACTGGAACTTTATATTCTTGACAGTTGCTTCTGTTGTACACTCGAGGTCTCACATGGTTCTTCTCGACTTCGAGAAGCGAACCATGGTCGTCATCGAATTTTCGGCACCAGCTGACAAAAAATTCATAGCCAAGGAGAATGAAAAGAAAGAGAGGTATAAAGACCTTATAAGGGATTTGCGACGATTACCCCCGAAATATTCTGTTAAACTAATCGTCTTAATCATCGGCGCTCTGGAGGTGCCAAGATTTCACTGATTAATAGCCTGCTCGAGATTTTTGCCAGATCTTCGTATTGATTCCGTTACAGACTGTAACCACCTATTTCACGGTCGTGATATGTGTTTGTGGGTGCAATTTTACCGCGATTTGGTTGGGGTCGGGTGCAGTTTTTCAGATTAGCACCCGCAACCGGCGAAATCCTGCTGTTGTCCTTACATATTTTTGCTCCAAAAATGCTTTTTATTATTTACAGTGTAGTTATTTTTGCGATTAAATTTTGGCCGTTACTACCAACCAATCAATGAAACTAAAATAAGTATTAAATATGCATTTTTTTATTCATGGTGAACTGATATGACTGATATGCACGGAAATTCAGTATGTCTTGGCGAATAGAGATTTAAGGTAGAAAATAAACATAAAATCTTAACAACAAATTAATAGTATATTGCGGAATAAGGGCGAAAGGCGGCAACTGCACAACCGGGAAGTTAGCTGCCCGAGCGAAGCGAGGGCAGATATCACACGAGTGAAATTTTTGCCTCGCCCCGATATGCGCATACTGTTTTTCATGAAAAATGTATCGAAAATTTGAGTTGAGATGCCTGAAAGTTCTTTGCGTCTCATTAAAGTTGTTATTCTTTGTAAATACGTAGGCAGTGACAGGTATAGGTCAGAATGACACGATTCTCGAAACGAGGTTCGATAAGAGGAGAATGGCTGCAGAAAACTGCAGATAAAGTAGAATATATATACTTTCGATACCGCTTACGGCGTTAAGTTACTTTCGCAGTACTTGGGTCCATTAATAGCCAAGGTCTTTGTTTCAGGCGTCGTTCACTCTACTGACACTCTTTTCATTAACTATTTTCCGCCATACTTTCCTGTCCTGGCATACTTCTCTAGCTTCTTTTATGTGCATGCATTTTTTCATGCAGGCTCTCGTGTTTCTGTGCCTTCTTATGTCTCTTCTATGTAGGGTCTCATTCACACATTCTAACCATTCTTTCCGCGGTCTACCTCTGGGCACGTTGCCATTTACTTTACCTTGATACACT
>NC_046660.1:131366219-131376761 GCF_010883055.1 Belonocnema kinseyi
CAAGCTTTCCAAGGGACAGATGATAAGTCTATGGGAGGTTGAATCGAGAGGTTTTCGGTAATCAATCCAAGATATCGATAGGTCACACTCGTAGGATGCTGCATCTTTGCAGGCACATCTACACAGGTTCAATTATACGAACAATCTTATCATTAAGGATAGCTGTGAATATCTTACACAGTGATGTTCAGACAAGTGATTGGCTTGTAATTCTTTGGGTCAGCTGAGTTGCCTATTTTCGGCAGGCCTATTGTGCGCCCTTCCACCTACCACTCCGGAATTGGCTCTAACGACTTTAAATATGAGGCGAAAATACGGGCCCAATGCTGACGGGTTACAGGAAACTTCTTCCACCAGAATTTCTTGATACCATCTGGCCCCGGAACGGAAAAGTTCTTCATCCCTCTTAATACTTTTTTCACCTTCCCGGCAGTGATGGCTGTATATTCTTCATCAGCTGGTATGAGGGCATCACACAGCTGCTTTAAGCTATTTATGTTTTCTGAATCTTCATCCAGTCTATGCTGCACTTCGTAGACTTTTCTCCAAAATACTTCGAGCTCCTCTGGTTTGGGCCGGTGATCGACAGTAATTGGAATTTTTTTGGAAAATTCCAGATAAGTCAGAGAGAAAGTGTTGATTTTCTCTAACTCACTTCTCTCTTCGTTGTGGACTTAACTTAGCTTCCGATAGTATCCGTCTTCTCTCAACAATATGCTGCCTGATGATCAACACCTTTGACTTGTGAAGTGTGTGATAACGGGGCCGGAGTTCGTGCGCGAAATTTTGAACCTTGGCGGTAAAATTCCTGCCAGATGTGATGTAGTCAATCACACATTGAATGCGGGACGCGTACAGTCTTGCCCAGCCTATGTTTATGGCAATTTGATGGATTCGTCTTGTGATCTTATGATCAACCGTTGGTTTTGTTTTTCAGTTAGCATCAGCCAAACCTCTCGCTGCATTATGCACACAACAATTGATAGTCCAGAGGTCGGATTCTTCGGAAAAATATTCACGAAGCCCGGTATCTATTTCAGTCAGATATTTAGGATCGAGAGAAACCTGAATGTTGATGTTTCTACGGATCATAAAGCATTGCTCTTCTCGTATCGGGTGCCTGTACACCGTTAGTCTTAGTGCCGCGTCTCTTTCTTTGTTGCCAGCATTGTTCTGACTGTAATAGAGTAGGCCTTGCGCTTACATAGCTGGTTTTTTGGAGTAGTTCGGCATGGTTTCGCAGACCATGATGCGAAAAGTGCGATATCTTCCGCTGTTTAATGCACCACAAAGCATGCAGCCGTGCCATATAACCCCGTTCAGGGGTCACACTCGCATCGCAGCACTCTAGCAAGTCGTGATTCAGTCGCTCCGTCCACCTAAAGGTCGCGAGATTCCGCCGATCCATCGCATTGAAACCATCTGCATTGGCTCCCCCAGCTCTAGAGTGGTCGGCATTGTTGGCTGACGCATTCTCGGGAGCTTTGCGCGTTCTGTTGTTTTGAACCGCTCTTACTACAACTATGTTTGTTGTTGCCATTGTTGTTCCCACGAGAAGCTAGGGAAAGGGGTATCCTTGTAGTGCCCCGCATGCAAGGATAAGGCTGCGTACTCTAAGAGATCGCCCGGTATCCCAGAGTCACCGTTGTAGACACCTTACCCAGGTGAGGCAAACAAATTTAGTAAGCTACTTATTCTGAGCTCTGTAGACAAGTAGCGTAACAAAAAAATTTGGCAAATTTTTTTGCTTCTATTTTCAAATCCTGTAGCTTGAAAAGTATTTTTGCAACTTGGCTATGATATGGACCGGATATCCTGTTTATTCAGCTTTAATTGCTATTTTTATACCTCCGTACGACCATTTTTCACTGAGATATCGAACTTTAAATTAAAAAAAGTACCCTTTTGTCTTTGATCGAGGATACCTCAGCAGGATGCTATGTCAGGAATATCATGTACGGGTCAAATATTTAGCTTATGACAGAACACAGAAAAAAAGTTAAAGAGTAGGAAAAAAAATTGTATGTACATTGGTGGACCAGAAAAAGCTTTTTCCAAGGCGGATAGAAGTAACCTTTGTGAGGTCCTGAAATAGCACGTGATCAATAGATCGCTCCTACAAGCAATACATGTAAGGAGCTAGACAAGGTTGCGTTATGTCCTCATGTCTATTTATAACATTTGTGGACAAGTGTCTAAGATTGGCTATCTTCGACTCTTCGACGCAGAACGTGTGGATTTCGAAACTGTATGGGTACGTGGGTTAGCGGTCGCAGATCATAAGGTGGTTATGCCCGACTCAATCGAAGACTTGCAAAGACTGTTGAAAAAACTGAATAAAAGTATGCAGAGCGTGGGCCTCAACATTAACGTTAATAAAAGACAAATTATTTTATTCGAAAAAAGAGTGAGAAAACAATATTAAAACACTGTATTAAACAATGATAGAATTGAAAAACTTGATAAATTCGTATCCCTTGGTAGCTAATTCACTAGTGACGGAAAGATAGATGACGAGTTAAATGGAAGCATGAACAAAGGTAAGAAGGTTATTGGTATAGCAGGGCCCCTTAGCAGGAGTGAAGATATATTAAATAAAGCCAAAATAGCAATACGTGACCATATCTTTGTACCGACTGTGCTGTACGTTATCGAGACACCAAGAAAATTATAGAAGTAAAATTAACGCGATTGATCTGCAATTCCTGAGCAAAAAGTGGGTAATAACATAATCCTCAGTAAATGTGGTGCAGAAGACACATTAGTAAAGTAAATGGCAGTGTGTTCGAAGGAAGACCCCGAAAAGGATGGTTAGAATGTGTGAATAAACCCCTAATCAAAAGAGGCATAAGAAGCTACAAAAACACGACAAATTTTATTTTAAAATTCATGGGCGTGAACGGAGCTAGACAAGTATGCCAAGACAGAACAGTATGGCGACAGATAGTTAGTAAAAAAAGTGTCAGTAGAGTGAATAATGCCTGAAACAAAAGTCCTCGGATACTAAGGGGCCCGAGTGGTGAACCTTACGTGCGGAGCGTCCGGAACGAACGTGCTACTAAAATAAGTAACACAAGAATTACAGATCAACCTAAAAATCCTATACCTGTTTCGTCACATTATTCTCCTCCTCATTAAGCTCTAAGAAAGCATCCAGAGGTGACTGTTGTCACCTCAAAAGCTCGTGACCGCTCGTAACTGTATACCTACAACATCATCGCAGGAGGTTTCAACCATCGTATTAAATTATTTGAATTAAGTTATAACATTCGAATCTCATCAGTCACATGACTTAGTCCGTGGCTATGATGTATCACCGGGTTTACCCGAGTAAAAGTTTAATAAAAGCACACAATAATAATAATAACATTTAGGGAATAGGGGCGTTGTAGATGTCAAAAACTGCGTGAGTCACAAGTTATAAAGTTGCGAGACCATTTTCGCGCCTAAACATATCCTAATCATGGCTAAAACGAAAAAAATGTGTCGAGATTTTTTCCTATTTTTTTTTTAATACGGCTGATCTAAATGTAATTTCGCATGGTTTCTGGGGGTTTCTTCAACTGTAAAAGGTACACTCAAGATTAGTAATTTAATCAAGATGTGAAATTTAGCCGTTGCTGAGATTGCTTGCTGAGATATTGTCGATCTCAAGACAAAAGGGTCTTTCAAAAGAATTTGCGAAATTTTGTTCTCACACTACTTGTCAAAATTACGCGGAATATGTAGCTCCAAAAATTTTGTCGGCAAAAGATCTCAAAACTAGACGCTTAAAGCTTCAAAATTATTTTTTAAGACCTGAATACGACCATTTTTCACTAAGATATTTTTCGAATATTTTATATTAACCAAAGGGCCTATGACAAAGCCACCAAACGCGTCCTGGTGTTGCGAATAGAGGGTCCCTGTGCCAAGGGTTTCTGCTAAATATGGTCACAAAAATAAATAGACAGTCGCGGACAATTGTTCAGGGGTGGTCCCAAGGGAATTAACTCCAAAGAGGAGTTGTGACAACCGTGCCGAAAGCTGAATGGCACCTGGGTGAGGTGCCTACAACGGTGACTCCGGGATACCGGGAGATCTCTCAGAGTTCGCAAACCAGAGGAGGTCGAAGTATTTTGGAGAGAAATCTACGAAGTTCAGCATAGACTGGACGAAGACTCAGAAAATATAAATAGTTTCAAGGAGCTGTGTGACGCCCTCATAACAACTGATAAAGAATGCCCACCCATCACTACCGAGGAGGTGAAAAAAGTATTAAGAGGCATGAGGAACTATTCCGCTTCCGGACCAGATTATATCAAAACCTTCCGGTTGAAGAAGTTTCCTTGAACCCATCAGCATTTGGCCCGTATTTTCACCTTATGTTTAAAGTCGAAAGAGCCAATTCCGTAGTGGTTGGTGAAAGGGCGCGCAATTTTCCTGCTGAAAATAGGCAGCTTAGCTAAGCCAAAGAATTACAGGCCAATCACTTGTCTGAACACACTGTATAAGTTATTCACAGCTATCCTACATGATAGGATTATTCGGGCAATCAAACCTGTGTGGCAAGAAATGTATGAACAACGAAGCTCAAAGAAAGGCTAAACAGGATGTCGGGAGAACCTGCTCATCGATAGATGTGTCTGCAAAGATGCAGCATTTTGTCAGCGTGATCTATCGATGGCCTCCTATAGACTTATCACATTTCTTTTGGAAAGCTTAAAGGTTCATCCGCAAATCTTTAGTTGCATAGAGAGATTGATGCCGCTTTGGAAAACCAGATTTACTATCTCACCTGGAAAAAATCGTGTGACAACTAAGAAGGTCACCCTTCAGAGAGGTGTCTTTCAGGGCGAAACCATGAGCCCACTCCTATTTTTACATACAATCCGACGGGTACTTTTGCGGCAAACCTGCAGATCGAAAGTACAAGGTCACTCATGTATTTTACATAGACGATCTGACGATCTATGCTAAAAACAAGGAGGAACTGCATCTAGCTCTAGGGATTGTCGAACGATATACCAAAGAAATTGGAATAGAATTTGAGGAACACAAATCCGACTACTTTTGTTTGAAGCGAGGAAAACTTAAGGACATTCCGGAAGACCGTGAGCTCCTCCATAAAGGCGCTATGCGACATCTTTGCGCTGAAGAGACTTATACATACCTCGGCGTGCCACAGAGCTGCATTCTGGATATGACATCTAGAAAGGATACTCTCCGAAGCAGATACAAACGTATCATCCGGCAGATTTAGTGTTCCGAACTGTCGGCGAGGAACAAAGTATCTGCAACGAACATGCTTGCGGTCCCGGTAGTACCCTATTCACTTGTAGTGGTTCAATAGGCGAAAAACGAACTCAGATCCCTTGAAATCGGGACAAGAAACGTTATGCACATGAACAAAAGTATGCATCTTATGTCTTCTGTTCCGCCATTCTACATCTCACGCCGTCAAGGTGATCGCGAAATATTAATTCTGGAATGTCTTCGCAACAGGATTATTCTGGGTACAGCGCATAGAGTCGCAAATGAAAGAGAGCCTCTTTATAAAATGGTCCGAAGCACGAAGAAGTGGACAACGGAGTGTTTCTGTACAAAGCAGCGGAGGAGGCTGTTGATTAGCGTGGAAGGCATACTTTTTCAAGTAAAAGTGGAATAATGAACTTTAGCGAATAAAATGTAGTTTAAAAAAAAGACTTCAACAAAATAGTGAAATTTTCAAATGAATAGTTCAATCTTGAGCAAAAAATGTGTATTTCCAAGAAAATAATACACAAACAATAAACAAAATTTAAACCAGATTGTTATATTAAAAAATTAAAAGATAGTTATATTAAAAAAAATTAAATGGTTAAATTCTCAAATGTATGTTAAACAAAATAATGCATATTTTACAATTTCATGAAAATTAAATAATTTTCAAATTTCGGTATCTTACTAATATCTTGAATTTTTACATTCTGACACCAAATTCGGATTTATAGGCCCCAAAAAGGTATAGATACTCATTTTTATAAAAATGGATCCATTTTTCAATTTTACATTTAGGATTAATCCTTACTATTTGTCAGTAGCCGAATGTCGGCCGGCGAAAGGCACAGGCCGATTCAATGACAGTGAATGCAGTGTTGCCAAATCCCCGAGGCGCCGGTGATATATACTCGAACAAGGTAGGCGATGATACCGTTATCGGATGAACGTTGTCACCTTGGAACGTTTTTTCGTCAAATGCACTAGGAGTCCATCTAAAATGGATTTACATAAAAAAATAGGCAAAACGTTGTCACCTCAGAATTCCGAGGCGACAACGTTACATATGAGACGACAGCGTCTACTGTATATATATTTTTGAAGTGACAGCGTACAGTCTATACATAGAAATGGTTCGGACCAGATGCCCTTATTCTGAATTGTCTTGATTTTTCGGGGTATAAAGACGTTCAAGATGGTTCACAAGAGTCGATGAAATGTTAAGGTGTACCTTGACCATCATGACCTTTTGGTCAATTTTAAAGGTCACTTGAAGGTCAAAACGATTTTTCTTAGATTGAACTGTGTGCCCGCATGAATTTTTTTTGTAGACTTCAGGCTGTGGATTAAAAATGTAGTTTTTGCTCAGCGATCCACCACAAGAAAAGATCTGATGAAAAGTATTCAGGCAGCTTGCGCAACCATCTCTCGAGGAAACTTTGCTAAAAACTGTGGACGGTTTTGAAAGAAGTCTACGTTTGTACCTTCAAGCCCATGGAGAGCACTTCGAACAGTTACTCCCTGGCTGATTGTAACACTGGTAGCAATGGTGAGAGGCAAGGGGACTCACGTTAATTAACCACCCGAAACGTGAAAGGCAAGGTAACTCACGTTAATCAACCGCCCAAAACGTGAGAGGCAAGGGGATCTCACGACCAGAAAGCAACCTAAAGGAAACAAATCTTACTAGGTCCACGCCGTTGCTTCTGTGTAATGCTAAAAGTAGGGAAAAACTGTCTTTTTTTTGTAACTAGTCACAGAGAAGTTACGTTGCAAGATTGTGACTTTTGCAACTACATTGTCAGAGTCCTTTCATCTTATCCGAAAGGATTGTTACTTTCTGAGTGTGTTTCGGGGGCGGGGTGTTGTGAAAAGAATCCACAGCCTGGAGTCTACAAACAAAATTCATCCGGGCACAGAGTTCAATCTAAGAAAAATCGTCTTGACCTTCAAGTGACCTGGAAAATTGACCTGAAGGTCATGATGGTCCAGGAAATATACACCTTAACATTTCATTGACTTTTGTAAGGCATCTTGAACGTTTTTTTACCCCGAAGGACCAAGATAATTCAGAAGAAGGGCATCTGGTCGTTTCTCAGACATTTGACCTTAATTTTTTACCTCCCCAAGGTCACAAAAACTATTCTTCCACAGGTCATTTTTGACGTAAAATTTCCGCTCTTTTCAAATCCGCTGTCAAAAAAAAGTGGTTCTCATTTAAGAACAGGATCTCTTCTCCATTTGAACTTAATAATTGACCTCAAGATCAAAACTGATGGTACAGTCAAATGTCCCAGTTGGTCCTGGCCAACCTTTGTCCGAACCATTTCTTCGTAGATAAAGTAGTTTAAAGGATATTTGGGATTATAGAATGAAATGAGTCACCGTGTATATGGGCGGTTCTCATGAAAGTGTACCTCCGCGCAGTCTTGTCATTGTCGTTCATTTAACTCAGCCTAACGCGGCAGTTCTCACTTATGGCAGTTGCACCCATGCACTCTGATGATGAAAGGCGGTCCCAAAATGCTACAAATATTTTCAACTAGGTTGAATTTTTATGTTTAAGTACATGGCTCAAAATGCGTCATTTCTGAAGCCTTTTTCGAGTGTCTCCAACTTGATTTTTTAACCTTCGTGGCATGTCTAAGTAAATGATACTCATTTGCTTGATATTGAAGCAATATTATGTTTAAATATAGATTAAATACCAACAAAAAATCATTGTACTTAGTTTGCAACCTGGGAAGTTCATACTTCAGACAATCCTCACATTATGTCTTCATGTTTTGCATAAAATCTAAAACCATTCTAATTTGCCGCAATAAGTACTTTAGAATACTAAAAATTGTACCTTATAACACATAAACTAAAAGGTATGGATCTAAACTTCCAGAAACTACTCATAGTTATTCATCAATAATGAACTATCACTTTATAAATAAACAATTTTTAAAAAAATGAGTGCAAGTAAAAATTCGGAGTAGTCTCCGAAGCCTCCCTTCTCACTAGCATTGACAACTTTTATATTGTGCATATTGTGTCTCCGAAGACTTTTATGTCATTATCTGTGCTGTAAAATAGCTACTTTACATTCTGAACTTTGCGCAACTCAGAATATTGTTTTTGGATATCTGAAATACATATGACGACTGGGAAAAGTTAAAAAAGCGAAATTTTGTTGTTGTTGTAAAACACGATTCAGCGAGAAACCTTCCACGCCGTTGCATAAATCGACTTGAAAATTTATATACGTGTAGATTAGGCACTGGACATTGTTCCTATCATAACTCGAATCGTTAATTAATAATAGCTTTTGTTTAATAAATAATGCACCAAATTTTGTGCACATATTCTTTCAGCTCCCAGCCAGGTCGAAAAACCCTTGAGGTTATAGGAGGGATGATGATAGTGTGGAGGGGAGAATACAGCCGTAGTTTCTGAAGAGTCGGCATCAAATTTTTTACATATGTTCTTTGGGCTATTGGACAGGTCGTATGAATATGAGCGGATGATGAAGTGGGGAGGCACAGTTTTTGAAATATAAAATCAAGTAGCCTAAAAACTATACTACTATTCAAATCCATAGTTTTTTACAATCAGCACCAAATTTTGCACGCATATTCTTTGGGCGCCCAGACAGATCGAAAGATTATGGGCGGCACATCCGAAGTTTTTGACCAATCGACATCAAGCTTTTCGCACATATTCTTTGGCTCGCGGACAGGTTCTAAAAACATTGGGGTATTTGAGATTTCTTACAGATTACCCTAGTTTGCAACAGCAGGTTTTTCGTGGTATGATTATGAGTTTTTTTTGTATTCTGTAAGGAAAATATATGTACTTTCTTCTTTTTATGGAAATGGCAGGGGTTGTCAGACAAGTGTCATTCAGCTATCCTTTTTTGTTACTGTGTTTTCTGCAAGTTATGTATTTTTTATTCACATTTTACATAGTCGAACATAAAATGACTTCAGAGATAACGCAGGAGCAGCGAGAACCAATGTACTAAGGACATCAAGAAACACAATTAGTTTCGACAGTAAGTATTATTTTCTATCGTCTAAGAAATGTTTAGGGAAAAATGGTCTGAAAAAACATTTTAAAAAACAGACAGAGGCGGGTGAGCGGATTCTATATTCTTTTACATACGAAAATATTTAAATATGAGCCTTTGAAGCCTCAGTGGTCAGTGCAAGAATTGGTACATATAATGGAATAACTAGTAGGGTTACAAGAAAGAGATGACATCAACAAGGTTAATCTTATTAATCCTATGCGTTGTGTTACAAGTTTAGGGTGAACCTAAAGGGAATTTAGAATTTAGCAATTTTGACTTCAAATCGGATTCATCCACCGTACAGAGACCCCCTTATTCAGCATCTCGTAAAAAAGTCCGAGTTTCGCAAATTTTTAAAAATTTTAGGTCTCTATTTTGAATAAGCTATTTAAAATTAGATATTTTTGCTTTAAGTTCAGATTGTCTGACTCAAACAACATTTGTAATTAGCATTTTTACAAAAAGTCCAACTATTGGTATTTTGAATTTGACGCTAAACAAGCATAGAACGACGCAAAAATGTTGTGGAACTTTAAACGAGTTTTTCTGGAAAACTTGAGTTTACCTACTACACCCCTTTCTTCGGAGCTGGAAAAGCCTCAGTAATGGGCCGTCCATTAAAGACGTCTGCAGTTGAAGGGCCAGGGGGAGGGGCGAAATCGGACGAAAGTGGACAAGCAGGGGGGGTCAATCAATTTTCGGACGTCTACTTTTTCAAATTCAATAATTTCTATATAATGAGGTAACTTTCTTAAAATTCCTCGATAAATAAATAAATTTCTGTCAAATTGACGAGGGCTTTCATCTCTCATAATTTCATAATAATGAAAAAAAGTAAAAATATGAAAAAAATGGGGGAGGCTTCCTTCGTTTGGGACATCCTGTAAGGGAGAGGGTTTTGGAAATCGGACCAAATCGCACAAGCAGGAGGGGGTCTTAAATTCTGGAAGCTTTGCGGACGTCTTTTATGGACCGCCCCTAATTTCTGAAATTCACACTCCATTACTGACGAAATTACGGAATTAACATCCCTGCTCTTTCTCTTTAAAAATATTCCAACAAATTGTAATGAAGTTGTAATCGGAAACTTAACTTGGATGTGTTTCCTCTCGTCCCCCTGAGATGAAATGAAGACCAGTCAGCTCGAACTTCAATTGTGGGTCCGGATGCAATAAGGGCACATAAAATTTTTTCGTGCGAAAACGAAGTCCCCTGGAGGCTTTAGAAAAAATTTTCGAATTTTAATT
>NC_046660.1:131376861-131378204 GCF_010883055.1 Belonocnema kinseyi
TAATGAGAAATTTTGATAAAAGTGGAAGGAGAAACTCTTTTCATAAACCCGGAAAAAGGCAAGGGATATACGCTAGCACGTACACACGTAACGCTTTTTCTTATAGAATTAGAATCATTTAATCCTACCGTCTGGCTGATTGAATTCAAATTGAATTGGATCAATATTTATGTAAGATCAGTGTAAATTGATTAAACAAATTTCACAAATATTGTGTTGGAAATTGAAATATATTATTATAGTTTTAGGTCAGTGTCCATGCCCCCCCCCCCTCCATATGCTCGAGTGATCCGTATTCATGGTGTCATACAGTGGGAGGAAATTCACTTTTTTCGTTAAAAAAATGTCCAGAGCCTTCAATTTTGGTCCGATTTTGAATTTTTGTTTAAAATTAATTGAATTCTAAAGAGCCTAATGCTCCAAACCTTTGTCTCTTCTATTTGTTTATTAATGATTTTCTTACTTAAATTATGGAAAAACTAAAATTTTGCTAGAACTCGTGTAATTATTACTTGTTTTTGCGAAATAATTCAAATTTTCTGCGATTAAAACCTTGACTTTATTTTCACTTTCTCTCTTGAGTCTCATTATCGATTATAACATTTGAATTTATTTCAAATTTTTGCAAATTTGATTCATTTTACTTCTTTTCTATTTCGGTTTTTTATTTTTGACTTGAATCAGCATTTTTTATTTAAATTGTTTATATGAGAAATCAAAACATTTTGATCAATTATAAACAAATCACTGACTTCCTTTTCTCAGCTTTGGAACGAATTATTTGCTCCGCACACGGAAACTGCCATTTTGGGAAATTTAGAAAATCTGTAATGATGTATGGGTTTTTATTGGATTGGGCACCAGATATAGCGGAGTAGCTATTGGCAAGGAAGAGTCAAGGATTTAGGAAAACTGAGGGCAGTTGGAGTCAGT
The DNA here is from genome assembly GCF_010883055.1 of Belonocnema kinseyi. Lineage (NCBI taxonomy): Eukaryota > Metazoa > Arthropoda > Insecta > Hymenoptera > Cynipidae > Belonocnema > Belonocnema kinseyi. The sequence continues at coordinate 131,377,795 of NC_046660.1, forward strand.
AAATATACCGATGTAAAATAAAATGAGTAAGCTTTATTAGTGCTCCGTTGATAAAACAATCGGGCTCTTAATGTACCTTCCAGATTTCCGTCGGAATGATAAATGTCATCCATCTTTCCGATATTGGGAAACCGGTGGTACAGATTCCTTCTGGGCAGTCGCGAAAGACACTCTGATAAGGGCTAACCAGTCGTAATAAGTATTGAGGAGCGCGTATGATCCGACCGTTCAGTACGCGCGAAATCGGGAAAATTGTGGGTCCGGATGCAATAAGGGCACATAAAATTTTTTCGTGCGAAAACGAAGTTTCCTGGAGGCTTTAGAAAAAATTTTCGAATTTTAATTTTCAAAAGATATATATGGATGTAAAATTTGATTGCGCATCTTTTTTTCTTAAGACAAAAAGTTGT
>NC_046660.1:131378304-131382234 GCF_010883055.1 Belonocnema kinseyi
TTTCACACCTCTATAAAAAAATCTTAAATTATCTCACCATTATGCAAAATTCACGTTTTTATCCGCACATTGACTTTTGTACAACGTAAATTCGCGCCTCGTTTTTCTCGAGGATATTACATTAAACACGCACGCGTTTCAAATAAAAAATATATCGATTTTTTATCGCGCCATTTCACACTTTAATAAAACAAGAAAACGATTATGCAGCGGTCACTCCCACAAGAAAAATAAATTTTTGTATTACTTACTAATTACATTCTTTTTTGTTTTTCCACTCATTCATTTTTTCATCCGAGCTCGCCATTATCTTGTCGGTTCCTTGACCTTACCATGCAGAGATGATCTTTTGTTTTTCCAAGCACAAGACTTCACTTAAACGAAAAACAGCGTCTACTGTGCAGTGGAAGCGTAAAGCACTACATCTCTGGGCCTATAACCTGTTATATATATTGGAGATGCGAGTTTTATGGAAAAACAACACTGAGAATATAAAGTAAAATTAAAAAATATATATTCTACGTCCCTTTACAAAACACATGTTTCCGAACGGAAATCCGAATAGATACAGAACTCGCCGAGCGCTCATCGCTTAGCAAGACCAAAATCAAGTGGTCAAAGATAGGGGATATGTAAGATTATGAGAATACCCAGTGCAGACGCCCTGTAACTCTCACAATTCTAATCGCTTTCTGTTTTTATGCAGTACTTGTAGGTATACAAATTTTAGTTCTCGATTTACGTTGATTTTTAATTAAATTATTTGGAAAGGGGCTTCGATTAGCTCCGTATCGTCCCTGACAGCGAAAAAAATGGTTGAAATATCTGGTGTTACGTTATCCAAAAACCATACAAAATTACATTATACGATTTGTAAACCAAAGTAATCAATCAATCCTTCTGACAAAAACTCGTTTATTATGTGCTACACGCAATTGTCATCTTTTCATTGCTTTTTATTATGAAATATGTAAGTTCTTATCAAGTATGCTATCCGATACTCATAAAAATATTTCAAATGTTCGTATTTATTTTCTCACTTTGCAAAAAAAGGTCTTACTTTCTTTTTATGAACTTTTGACAAATGAGTCATGTGGCTTTGTTTCTAGTCATTGTTCAAGGATAAGACCTGAACAATAATGAAAAGTTAATGAAAGGTACAGGAGATTCGTTTACCGTAACCATCGAAAAAATGTAGGGAGACACATGTATAATTATATTTTATCTACTAGTATACCAGATAAATTTAAATTCTTCGTCTGACTTTTCTAGTTTTGGAACCAAATTTTCCAACTATCAATTATAAGAGGTGGGCAAAGCTGGAAGTACCACTTGGACTAAAGAACGTCAGACCTATGTCATAATTGATGGCTCAATTAAGGCTCAATTAATAACCAAAAGCCAAATTTTGGGCTCTCTATTTTTTTTAATCCATGGTACTATCAGCGTTACTTAAAGCTAGCAGTACCATGGTAGAAATATTCGTTACATCAAATTTTTTCTTTCACAGGGATTGAGGACTCATTGAAGGCTCTAGCATCACAAACCATTCCTTGATATTAAAAAACTACCCCTCACATAAAGTGCTGAAAAAGTAAACTAAATATGCATTAATCATAAAACTGAGTAAATCAGAATTAAAGGCTCATTGAAAGCTCATGTATGTACCACGGCGCAATTTAAAAAAAACAACCCCTATCATTAAAAAACTACCCTAAAAATTAAATATACACTAATAATAAAATTGAGTGCACCATAATTGAAGGCTAATTCTATGCTATCCAACGCCTCCAAAATAAATTTTCCAAAACCATCTCTTGTCATTAAAAAAATACTCTTTACTTAAAAGTGCTGATAAAGTTTTAATGTAAAGGGATGGTTTCGAAAAAGTGATTTTGGGGACGTTGGAGAGCCTGAAATAAGCCTTCAATTCTGGTGTACTCAATTTTCAGATTAGTGCATTATTATTTTTAGGGTAGTTTTTTTATGATAGGGGTTGCTTTGGAAAAATTGCGCCGTGGGTGGTGCAAGATCCTTCAATAGGCCTTCAATTTTGATGTAGTCAGTTTTATCATAAGTGCATATTTAGTACACTTTATCAGCACTTTTATGTAAGGGGTAGTTATTTAACGTCAAGGAATAGTTTTGGAAAATTGATCTTGGAGAGATGAAAGAGTCTAAAATGAGCCTTCAATTCCGGTGTAGTCAATTTTCAGACTAGTACATATTTAATTTTTAGGGTAGATTTATCATGATAGAGGTTGTTTTTGAAAAATTGCGCCGTCGGTCAAGCAAGAGACTTCAATGAGCCTTCAATTCTGATGTATTCAGTTTTATTATTAGTGAATATTTCGTGCACTTTAGCAGTACTTTTAACTAAGGGGTAGTTTTTTAAATGTCAAGGGATAGTTTTGGAAAATTTGTTTTGCAGGCGTTGGCTGGCATAAAATTTGCTTTAATTTTGGTGTACTGAATTTTATTTTTAGTGCATTTTTAATTTTTAAGTTAGTTTTTTTATAATAGGGGTTATTTTTTAAAAACTCCCCCGTGTGTCAAACAAAAGCTTTCAATGAGCCTTCAAATCTAATGTACTCAGTTTTATGATTAGTGCATATTTAGCGCACTTTATCAGCACTTTTAAGTAAGGATTAGTTTTTAATGTCAAGGGATGGTTTTGAAAAATTGATATACTGCAACTTTATAAAATTATTCATCTGTTTTAAAGCAAGCGAAAATATCTATGGTTTGAAATCACACGTTTCTTTTAAGATTTAAGATTTCTAAGTGTCAATATTTATTTCATTACACAATAAAAATCTTATTTATATTAAAACTATTGAAATAATCTATACCAGTTTTAGTTTTTCGTGGAGAAAACGGAAAAATGATAATAAATTAAAGAATATATTTATTTGACAGCCTTTTTCCTCTACAATAAAGTATTACCAGAGTTCCTGGTGAACACTTTAAAATGTTTCTTTTAAAACAAAGGGATAACGAAAAATAATGTTGTTAATCTCCGTTCGAGGTAACAGCTGGCGGCGTTAAGATATAACCCTTTCAACCCCCTCGTAAACGAATCTGGTGGACGTAGGACCTTAATTAATTAAGTCCTTAACAAAGACTCAGGTGCCCCAAGAAATCTGATGATCCCTCGGCGGAAGCACCAAGACCCTAAGGCGGTTCAATAATGTGAACATTATCATACACACGACCTATTTAGCCTTCAAAGTGCTTATACGTTTCGGAACTCTGTTATATCCTCAGGTGCGAATTAATATTGTCGAGGATTTGCAAATGTTTGAAGTGAAATGAAAATGGGAGGATGCTTCTTCTAAGAAATCGGAATATCGATCAAACGAAAAACAGAACTTGGCTGCCCCTATTGTGGCAATTACTTATGCTATTACTATGAATATACAATATTCAATAAATAACTAAAAGTGGTAAATTCGTGAGGAAAATTGTTGTGTCAGACTGAAGTCAAATAGGAAGCAAATATAGCTTGGCTGATTTCGTCTACGTAATTTCAACAGTCTAATCAGGTCCAATTCTTGTGCTATCCAGGATTCCACATAATAATAAAATCTTATTTTACGAAGGAAGTTTGTCATTGTCAAGTCGATATAATTATTTAAATAATCATGATGTTATCTTTACGTGTCGTACACATTTTCATATCCTCGATAACGAAAACTCGTACATTGATCTTTTATGTTTCTTCCGATAGTATGTCACTCGAACCCTTTCCGCCGCTGATGAGTAGCAGAACTGTAATTAGTTCCTGTGTTGAAAATTATGGGGAACTATTCGGAGCCAGAATAGATCAACCTGATCGCAATTGAGGCTATCGTGGCACTGTCCAGAGGATATATAATAGCAGAGCCGTAACGGAAAAATTTGGCGCCCTGAGCAAAAGTTCTCTTGTAC
>NC_046660.1:131382244-131390102 GCF_010883055.1 Belonocnema kinseyi
CCCCCCATAAATCGGTTTTTATTTCTATAGTTAAAATTATAATTAAAAATAGACTTAAATAATAATAAAACATAATAATTTTGTTTCAAGAAATATTTTTTTCTTTGAAAAATAAATTGTACGTCTTAACAATTATAATTCGCTTAACTAATTTAACAATTTCTGCCTGCTGGCAGTCTAACATGCCGTCGAAATCTATCATTTTTGCAACTTTGTTTTCAATTGATATCTTTGCCATACTTTTTAATCGCATTTGTTCCATAGTAAAACTCAAATAGTTTTTTATTAGCTTAAGTTTACTGAAAAATCATTCATTCGAGGCAACTTTTACTGGCGAAGTAAAAAATATACGTAGTGCAATGTGGATAAATGGCAATGTGGATAAATGGATACGATTCGATTAAATTAAAATCGTAAACCATTTACATCATCTCTATAGGACAATAAGAAGAGAACTCCGTTCATTCCGAGTTCTCTTCTTTTTGTCCTTGTATTTAAAATGTATTATGTATTTAAAAATTGTTGTCTTTTTTAACAATATGAAAGAAAACTATCAAATTTATTTTTTATTTTAAAAAATGATCGTGAAATCTAAAATCAAAAATGTTTTGACTTTATAAAAATGCTAGGATGATTAAACTCAGCTTTTAAAAGCTATTTCTTTCAACAAAGTATCATACTCAGATGTATTCACAAATTCACTTCACAATAAAAATATTAAAATAACTTATGTACGTTATGTCGCGAGGTCGCGGCGTGCAGATTGATTATTAGAATTTCAATATTATTCGCTCGAAAGTTCTCGGTTAAAACTGCGGCTTTATCGGCCGCTGACGTAGAGCTCCTACGAAAAGCATCCCACCAAAGTCAAAATTTGATTTCCACCCCCGAAGACACTTCGGGCCAATTAAAGGAAAGTTGGTGAAAATTATGAATTGAGAGGATAGTTAGTGGAGTGAGGGAAGGTATCGTCCGATCATCTTGACCTGAAGGGCCATGGTTTGGTAGCAAGTATCAGGAAGTAGACTATGAGTCACTAATCCTCTAAAGAGTCGCTTCCACACGGAAAGAAATTTATGACGACTGCGGTACTTATACATACTCTCTTATTTTGAGAACGCTGCGATCCGACAGAGGGACGAACGGTGCGCCAAACTTTTGTGACAACAGCAGTACCAGAATTCAGTAAGACAGTTGCGTTATTTTCGGGGACGCGCCGGTTTATTCACGCGCGGTACGTCCGTTGTGCTTCTGTTTTCATTGGATAAAATGTTACATATAGATCTTGTATTTTTTTCAGTTTCATCATCAACATAAATGTTACACAGTACTTATAATTATCACAAAATAAATAAAATCTAATTTTTTAAAAATTTGAATAATTTTTATTTACACCAAATTTAAATTAAGTCTTGGTTTATGACTTTATGTTATTTGAACTGAGAATACATGTATTATTAAATTTTAGAAACAAAATGAATAATTTAATTATTGTTATTTTAAATAGACAATTATTCTTCAAATTATAAGATCTTTTCACTTCATTTTTCAAATGAAAATTTTTTTATTCTTAGCATGTATGTAATTTTATAATTTCTCAATTTAATATTTATCCACATTTTAAATGAGAAGTACATTTTATTCAGAAGTTTTGTTATAAAAAATGTCTCTTTCCAAATTTAGAAAATATAACGCACAAAAAATTTCCCCTTTAATTCTAATAAAAAAGTAAAAACAAAAGAAATTCCCTCTTCCAAAAATTAAAAACCAAAATTTCCATCCTTCTCCTCGATAAAGAATTCAAAATTAAGCTATTCCAAAAAGCGTTCAAAATGATATTATTTTCAAATTGAACGATTATACACTTGGATTAAAATTACTCATTTTTTAAACTAAAAGTTTTAAATGAATATAGAAGTCGGATCGACTACTGTATTACCTTTACGTTCTCTCGTTCTGGACAGCAGCGTTCCCAAATATAAGAGAGCAACGTTGCATCACCTTTTAAGGCCGCCGCTTCACGCAAAATGACGCTGCTGTGACGTTAAAATCGTGGTTGTGTTGCCCTAATACTCCAAACGCAACAGCTGTTCTAAATTTCTTTCCTTGCAAGAAGCTTAATTGCTCTTCTTACAAGGAGAAAAATAGATGTTGATAAGCAGATATTAAAAACTTTGATATTTAACCATAATATATAGATATTACGGCATACTATCTAATATCTTCTATTCAACATACAAAATATTAAAGGGCAATATCTGTTTATATTGAAATTATAAAATATGTGATATTAACAGTTAATATCTAAGATATTAAAAAAGCTAAATTTTATCGGAGCAAGGTCGCTGACGTGTGGCGTGGCGACAAAAGATTTTGTCTGTATCTTAAGCTTTCATCGTGTGTATTGTGGTTTTTCGGATATCTATTGCACTATAAGTTTTGGTGGAAGATGGATTAAATGTTTTTGGATATGTTACAATTTTCTCACGAAAATAAGGACTGAGCTACAGGCATCTTTCATATTAGCCTTGAACAGTGTGTTAACTGTTTAACACAAAAATCGCATAATTATGCAAAAAGCCGAATGCTTGAGGATTCGGATTTTCAAAACAGAGGACTACGATATTAACATTCTTTTGCATTTTAAAGAAAATTGCATGCTTTACAGGTAATTTTTGCACAATTAAAAAATATTTCTTGAATATCTTAGATTCTGCCGTTTAATATCTTGGATATTTTCAGTTAAAATCTTCTTTTTAATATCTACGGATGCTCTACTTCAGTATCTAGATTTCTGGCCCATAGTTAAATCGCTAAGATATTACCTATTAATATCTAGATAGTCTGTGCTAACATCTATTCTTCTCCGTGTACCTTAAAATTTTAGGTAATCCGCGCACCTCCTCAAATTGCTGCTTTTGTAATCGGGATTAAGTTTTTATTTCAGGCTGTAAATGTAAAAACATAAACGTACTTGAAAGAACGTTAGTATAATACACTGTTAGAACGTTTTTCGCTCTGCAACCAGGGTTGCCACATTGAGATCTGGGCATTGTACGCACGTTAGCAAGAAATTGTACTGAAAAGTCTGAAATTGTACATTCGACCTCAGCGCCTCGGAATAGACTTGTTCTAACAAGATTTTAGCGCGAAATTCAAAAGCTGATATAATAAAAATCTTGAGTAATGTCAACTATCACTTGTGAAAGTTTTTCTTTCAAAAAATGATGAAGTTTTTTAAAATTTGTGACCTTTTTTTATACAAAAAAATCTTTTAAAAATGAAAAATACTTTCCAAATACAACATGTCAACTAATTATTCATGATGGAAAAAATAATTCATATAAATGAGGGGTTGAAATGACGGTCTGTATAAATATAATTTTTAATTTTTATTTGGCGCGCCAGTAGCGACTAATGAGGGCCAGTGCGCCAATCCAGCGCAGTAGCTCATCATTCCAAAGTTGGGATCACTGCTTTTAAGTCTAGGGTGAAATTCCATGCAAGCAAAACGTAAAATAAACAGCCAATTACAGAACACCTCTAGATTTCGAACTTCTCAAACGTGTTCTTTCATTGGCTGTCATTGGCTCCATTTCTCTAATGAATGAACACGTGAGCCAACCAGTGAATTATAAATGTGTACTTGCTGTTGTGATTCGTAGCGAAAAAAAAGCTAAAATAAATTTTTTTTAACAATTTTTTACTCAAATGTACTAAAAAAAAGTACAATGTCGAGTGTACTGAAAATTGGAGAGGCGTACTCACATATTCACTAGCCGGAAATAGTACTCAAAAAGTACAATTGTACTCAAAAAGGCAACACTGTCTGCAACTGAAGTGTGTTATCCCACATCTCCATAGGTGCAAAGTTCAGTATCGAACGTGGGAGCGTACCTTTTTCATCTCAGCCAGTGCGATCATTGACAGTTTATGCATCGTTCCGGTGCGGAAGATGGTGTGGAGTGTTGATAAAAGAGCCGATGTAGCATCGTCGGTGAGTCCGCTCTGCTACACTTTATGTAGGCCAGCCTCGTGTGAGAGCCGAAAATGCACGAGCAAGAACCCGAGCCCCCCGACGTCACGATTTTGTTTTCGGTGGCTAACTGGCTATTAGGAGTTTTTAAGTAAACTGAATTGTGCAGGGTGCTGTCAAATTTGCGTAAGTTTAAAAGATATTGAGGAATTTTCAAACGATTTAAAAATAAATAAAACTTGTGAATTTTTTTTTAATTTTAGTAATGTTTCACGGAACTGAAAAATTCTTTTAGGCTTCTACGAATGATTAATATAATTTGTTATTTTGAATGAAGAATCTGGAAGATTTAAAGGCAACCTTTTTAATTTTTCCGAATTGAAAAGAAAATGAGAAAAATTTGAATAATTTTTAATGTTTAGATGGTTTAAAAGGTCTGACAAGATTAGAAACAGAACTTTTTCAAGATTCATGTGAAAATTTTGCTTAATTTTTTATTTTAAAAAATGGATATTAAGAGAAAATTAAAAAAAGGTTTCTAAACATATAAAGGATTTCAAAACATTTAAAAGATAAGTGTGGAAGATTTTAAATCAAAATATTTCAATTTGGTCAAATTCATAAATAAAAATAAATAGAATCTAGTAAATTCAAGAAATATTTAGAAAAAGGAAAAAGATTCAAATTAATTTCTTACCTTAGATTCTGTTAGAAATTTACATTTTTAAATATTTAAAACAAAACTTTAGGAGGTTTAGAGGAATTCCGAAAGATTTCAAGGAGATAAAACTATTTTTTTCTCAAATTCAGTAGAAAAATTCAGGAGATTGTAAGTCAATATTTTTACATCTTGAATTAAGAAATATAATTCTTATTAGGTCTTCTTGTGCAATTTTGTTACATTATTTTTTTAAATATGGGATGGGTTTAAAAATGTACTTTCAAATTTAAGCAAGTTTAAGAGATATTTAAAAATTTTGAAACGATTTAAAAATAATTAAAACTTTCATTGATTTTTCAAGGATTTCGTAAGGTTTCACGAAAATGGCAAAAAATCTTTTAGGTTCCGAGCAAATAATTGAAATAATTAAGATGAAAAGTACTGACAAGATTAAAAAAAAGAATTATTTTCCTAATATTCGTGTGAAAATTTTGAATGATTTTTTACTTTGAAATTTCTAATTTTTACTTTTAAATTTGAAATTTTTACTTTTTACTTTGAAATTTCGATAAATGTGTAGAAGGTTTTAAGAGCAAACTTTTTTAATTCGGTATGATTTGAATTTAAAAAAAATGTAAATAATCGAAGAAATTCAACAAATATTTAGTAAAATTAATGAAATTAAAAAATATAGACTTTAGAAGAGTTTCAGAAGGTAGGATAAACTTATTTAAAAAACTTAAAAATCTAAATATTCTTGTAGAAGAAAAAAAAATATGCACCTGAAAATTTTGTAAAATTATTAGTCTTTAAAATTAAATTTCTAATGATTTTTTTTAAATTACTTTAAGCACATTTCTTATCAGGCTGAATCCCTGCTTTTAATCGCAAGAGGTTGGATTATTTTCAATAAAAAAAGTAATGAAATAAATTTGGAAAAGTTCAAAAAGAAGATACATCCCTGTATGCTTGAAGATATAATTTTTTTACTTAGAATAAGTTCCATGCAATTTCAAACAAATTTTATTTTGAGTACATATAAAATTATTTAAATTATTTCTAAAAATTTGAAACATTTAAGAATTGTAGTATTAAAATACACTTAAAATTTAATATTTTTATATTTAATTCTGATAAAATATAATAGATATACATGTAAAAGATATAAATAATAATAAAAGTCGTTAAACGAAGGACTTTCATACTTTTTGTTTGCCAAAAGAGATTCTTCAATTCTCAAGTGTGAATAGTAAGAGTAACGACGTCAATTAAAGATTCATAATTAATTAAAGATTTTCATTTTTCCCTTTAAGTACAAAAGACCTATCATTTCATAAAAATGTTGTGAACGTATTTCTTGAAAGTTGGTGTGGAAAGGAGTTTGATTAAAAAATGTGTTTTCTGACCTTTCTTCTTTTTTATTTTAAAGTGCATACCAATCTTCTTTATGTTTAGGAAAAAATCATGCGCTGAAAAACGATAAAGGAAATATAAATTTCTGAAACTCATCCATAAGGTTAAAGCCAAATCTGTACAACCGTTTCTTAACATTTTTGGAATTTCTTTGGTATAATTTGAAAGGCGATTCTATGTACATCATGATTTACTAACAAATGAAGATATTTTTAGAATTTCATTTCTGAAATCTATTCCCTAAGCAACATATAAAAATAAAATGTAGGAATATTGGTAAAATTATGATTATTTTTCATTTTTAAAATTAATATATACAGAGTACAGTTCTTATATGAAATTTCACGGCGGTTTTTGTACCATGTTTGACCCTAGGGCAGAATAAAGGAAAAATATTCTAAAAGTATGTTCCTTAGTGATTAAGATACTATACAAAAAGGTGCTTTTAGAATTGTTTTCTCCTTTTAAAATCACAAGATATTTTTTCATAAAATAACATTTGTTAAATTTATTTTACAACTATTTATATTACAATTATTTTACAATGAAAATCAAGTTTTAAAAGCTAAATTTTGTAATATTGAGATAAGTATGATAAGACATTAAAGGTTTCGTAAAGTTTTCATACATTAAGAAAGCATCTGGGGTCAAGTTAATAAATTTTCGGTTTTTTCTCTTAAAATCCCCAAAATTTTGATTATAGCCTAAAATAGCATGAAAAGAGATGTGTTAAAAAAGAACAAATAGGACTTCAAAGATTTTTATTTTATTGGATTTTACTAAATATTAGGAAAAATTGGAGTCTTCTTAAAACATGTTTCGAACATTTAGAAGTATGGAAGAAATCCAGAAATATTTGCAAGTTTCCAAATATTTCTAATACATTAGACGCATCTTAAATTCCTCAAATTATTTTTAACTGACTAAAATTTTGAAAATTCATTCAAAATGTAAGAAAATGACTTTTAATCTTCTAAATTTTTTCCAGGAATTATAAGAAAAATAGTTTTACCTCCATGAAATCTTTCGGAATTCCTTTAAAGTTTCTAAGGTTAATATTTGAAATCTTTAAAAATCTAAATTTCTAGCAGAATTCAAGTTTCAAATTCGATTTGAATCTCTTCCATTAGTCTAAATATTTCTTGAATTTACTCGATTTTTTTGTTTTAAATTTATTGATCTTACCAAATTAAAACAGTTTGCTTTAAAATCTTCTGCGCTTTTCTTTTAAATTTTATGAAATCCTTTGATATGTTTAGAAACCTTTTCAAGTTTCCTATGAATTACATTTTTTTAAATAAAAAATATTTACAAATTTTCCAACGCATAATAAGGAAATAATTATTTTTTTCTAATCTTGTCAGGCCTTCTATTCTTTAAAAACAATTCAAATTTTTCCTGATTTTCATTAAATTCTGCAAAATAAAACAAAAATTGTCTTTAAAATTTTGCAGATTCTTTTTAAAATGTTTTAGAATGATCTCTTAAAATTAATTTTTTTTCAATAAAAAATTATTTCAATTATTCCTAGGAACCTGAATTTTTTTTTTATTTTCGTGAATTCCATTTTGGATTAAAAATGTATCTTTTTAAATTGAAAATCCAACTATAGCTTTAAAAATTAAACTAATCCGCTATAAATTTAATTCTTTTTGTACAAAATATTTTTCTTTTGGTTTGAAATGCTTTGAAGTGAAACCATACAAAATTTTAGACAAATTTTTACAAGTTTTAGTTATTCATGAATCGTTTCAAAATTTCTGAATATCTCCTAAACTTACTCAAATAGGAAAGCACATTTTTTAAAC
>NC_046660.1:131390202-131393774 GCF_010883055.1 Belonocnema kinseyi
GCATCATTATGACACATTAGTTTTAATTTCAAACTGAGTAAGTAGGCCAAAGTAGGCATAAGTAATATGAATATAGGTACCAACGCTCTCTATGAGAGACGGTAGGACTGCTAGTCCGATAGTGCTGTCATGACGCATGTGGCTGGTAAGTTAGGAGACCAATTTTTCTTTCCGTGTTCGCACAGTTAGGACCCACGCAACTGGCTGCCATGTGGCCGAAGCCTAGGCAGAGATTGCACCGCATCCTCTCCGTTTTCTTGTGTACTCGGCAGGACACCCACTCCACCTTCAGGTATCCTGCGCGCAACATTAAATAAATAATTATTTAAATACATACATAATCTTTTTAGAAAATTGAATACTTCAAAAAATGAGAAACTTATATATTTCAATCAGAAAATACGATTATTTTTCACATTTTTTGGGAATAAATAATTGTTTAAAAAATATACATTTCTTTCAACAATTAAAAATTCTTTAGAAAGTCATAGTAAATATTCAAATCGTTCATTAGTCATTATTTGTATAAAAAAGACGGCAGAAATTGCTAAAAAGTAACAAAAATACGTAAAAATGTAGTTTTTTTATTTTTGGGTCATACTTTTGCCGCTGCGGGAAGGGATGAGGTGGGTTGAAAATAAAAGTTTAAGTATGCTTTTATTTCATAGATACTCTTTCTAAAACCCGTAACAAATTTTAAACGTTTCGATGAAACCCTGGTACAAGAGCTTAATTTTTAGAAAAGCGTATTTGAACCACTCTATTTTATACGCATTATCTTCATCCGAAACTGGAAATTTTTTCGGAAGGTGGGGGGGGGGGGGCTTACACACTAGAGTGAAAAAAATATTCTTTATCTGGAAATATTTTTTTAATTGAATTTAAAAATACTTAATTTGCAGTAGCTGTTCTGTATTTTTCGTTTACTTTTGTTCATTAGAATTTTTTTGTGCTGGAAATTCTTATTAAAATTTACATATTTTTCAGTTATAATAAATCTGTAAATTATAAGCCTTTTGAACTTTGGAGTTTTACAGTTTGAACAAAAAAGACAAATTAATTTAATAACTAAATTAAACATTTAAATGTCACCATTTAAATTTAAAAAAATTTAATCTAAATATTTAAATCAATTTTTTTTTTAATTCACGTATTGATTAAATAGTTTACATTTTTTCATAGGTTTTACAAAGCTTTTGAGTCTGAGATTATGTTTGTAAGTGATCAATTGTGCAATTGTACAATTTGAAAAATACATGCAATGCAGAGCGATACTATATCAATTTTTTGTGTGCAAATTTATTACTATATTCCATCACGTTTTGAGCTGCTGTACGGAGTATATTCCAGCTAGGAAAAGATAGGAATTTGATTAATCTTTCCAAGAGTCCCCTACAGGTCCCGGAAAGGCCCGAATAGGCCTGGATACGAACATTTATGCCGAAGAGATCCCGAAAAGGACCGGAGAACACCCGGATAGAATTTTAACCGCTCTATGTAGGTTCTAGATAGGCGCGGATATAAAATGATATGCCGATTAGAACCCGGCTAGAAGTGGATAAGACCCAAATAGAACCGATCTTAAAGCCTGATCAGACCTGTTTGAAACTCAGGTAGAATCAAAATCGCGCACAATTTTTTGTTCCCGTTCAGCACACAGATTGACTCTTGATTATTCTCTATAGAAAAATTTGTACAGCACGCCTCGTTTACCCTGATTGAAAATCCGTGGTCCTACAAGGTTCTATCTGTGTTCAAACCAATTTTTTTGAACAGGGGACTGTGTACACTCTCAAAATAAGGGATGGAACATGTTACCCAGCTCGACGGAGGAGGTGCATATGAAGGACCTCTGTCACATTGTGTGCGCACATGGTCCTTTACGTAAGAGAGTGATAATATAACAGGGAGACGTGATGGGGGGAGGGTGTTTCAAGGGTCGTGTGGTCCAGGAAGCAGCCAATAAGGCGGTGGGACAGGGGTTGAGGCCGCTGCCGGGGAGTTAAGGGGCAGGGCCCTCCGACTGCTGTTTCAGGAGGCTCTGGGCTGAATAAGGATATAAAATGTGCAACAAAATTAGGATAATTTTATTCTTTTTACATTTTTCTGCTTTCAGCCCTTTCTTAACAAGTAGCGATTGAAAAGTAACATAATATTAGGGCAAAAGACGTGAGATACGTGAAAAAGTTAAAGAAATCCTTGTAGCTTTTCCAAATCGCACTAAATTTATTAAAAAATATTTCCCAAATATTAAATATTAATATCTTCTAGCACCTTCCGCAAAAATAGCTATGGTAGTTAAATGTATCGTAAATGAGAAATAAACATGAAAAAATTTTGTTTTTTCCCTCATCGTTCAGTAATTCTTTTTGGCCCTTAAGTGAGTGCAGACTAGCCCGGGATTATAAAACAAATTTCCAAGTGCCCAACTTATATATTTTTTTTCTCATTTTGAAAAAAGCAAGGTTGTTTGAAGATAAACAAAATTAAAAAATGAACACTAAAAAAATGATTTTTCCCCCTCATCATCCGTTTAGTCTTTTCGGATATTTCGTAATCGGATATTTCCAAAAATATCCAGGGTTTTTGAACGTATAAAAATTCAAAATGTAGGTTAAAAGCAAAAAAGTGTTGTTCTGTTTACGTTCTAGGGCCTAGACTAGAGTCTATAGGATAGTAAACGAGTACGCCAGCTATTTAGTCAATGTTACCTCCTATCGAGATTCTTTTGAGGTACACTGTTAGAAAAAATTCGTAAAACATCACACCGAAGTGCGAAGTTGTAATGATACGGTGCGATGTTTTGGTGCGAAAACGCATTTTTCCTACTAAAATACACTTCTCCGGTGCAAAAGTTGGTAAATTTACGAACTCTCAACTTTCCAGTGTTCAAAATACTAACGAATTACACCGAGGAAATGTAAAAGTCAATCATGTCAAAGTTGAGATTTTGAGGTTAGAGTGGTATAAACATACAATCGACACTATGCGGTGCGAAAAATAACACCAATAAGTTTCTTCTTTCATCGCCTTGTTGAAAAAAATTTTTGAAACGGCTTTAGCTGCAATTCTTATATTATCAACGATGCTGTAATATGTACTATTAGAGATCCCTTGTCCAAGATCCATGATACCGCAGAAATTTTGAATACCTTGGAAGCCAACTCCAAGCATTCTCAATGCAAGAACAAGTCGACGGTTGATTTCAAATGCTTTGTCAATCAAAGGCGATGAAAAAATAAAAGTCTCTTTGCAATCACATTCACAGAAAGTTTGAAACCTAAACCACGTTGTCCGTTTTTGCTGAAAGTCACTGCACTATCACAATCTTTGCACTTCAATAACTGTTGCAATGCCAAGAATATTGCACTAAATTCAATAATGCAATAACACTGTTTTTTAATTTTTTCGACGACGCACTGGTAAAATCTGTCGTATTTTCGGAAGAATACCGATTACCCCTAAAAGAACTTTTTTCCCTCTAGAAGATGGTCGTTTATAGGCCGTATTTCTCCCTTGTTTTCTATCCATATTTTCATATATTCGATGTTACGTAGTGGACACGAAAAGTT
>NC_046660.1:131393874-131395023 GCF_010883055.1 Belonocnema kinseyi
GGGTGCTTGATTTTAGTGAGTCCCCTCGCCTCTCACTTTATGGGGTGCTTGATTTTTGTGAGTCCCCTTGCCTCTCACTACACAACCTCTTTATGCTGTTCGTCTCTTCTTCGTACCAGCTTTCCACTCTCTTGGAGTACTATTCTGCTTTCGATTACGTTTAGGCTTCGGGAAAACCTCACGTTTCTCCTCATAGGAAAATCGTTTCAGATCCAGCTGTCCCTTTGCGTTCGGAGCGAATGAATGATATTTGAGTGTACCTGGTATCGTCACAGCCTTACTAAATCGATCTGCTAATTTTATTGTCATCGCTGCATGCTCTTCTTTGCTACTGAAAAATACGACAGTTTCCTTCAAGTTTTCTCTGCCCCATTAAAATAACCCGTAAGCTGTTAAGATCTGATTCTCAGCTGAACGTTGCAAGCTGGCTCTTGCAGCAAGGCGCTTCAGATTACCTCTGATTCCATCGTATGGTCCTTTTCCATGGGCATTCTTTCCTTAGACCACGTCAGTAACATAGATATTATATGAATACAGGTACAATTCGCAGCAGTATAAAAGATGTAGTTTGTATCACAGAACAAGTAAATTACCCGTGCTTTTAGAGTAATGTAATTCATAAATTTGTATTAACAATTGAGTAGTTGGATGCAAGAACAGCTTGCTTATATTTTTAGAAGTCACTTGTGTTTCTTTTGTTTTGCACATAATTTCGCGGAGAACAAATGAAGAGCAAGTGACTTCTGAAAATACAAGTAAGCCGTTCTTGCACCCAACCGCTCAATTAATCAATATTTTCGATTAAGTGAATAGTTTTTTCCGATGACTTCATGCAATTTTGGATCAATGTGAGTAATACAAAAAAATGGCATACTTGAAAACTGTTCCGCGGTTTGCTGCCGCATAACGCCCGAGTGCGAGCGCGAGGACTCCCTCTACAACCGCCTCTGTAACTCAATGAATTTCAATTTGTTCATTTTCTTATTAGACATTTTTCATAGTAAAAAAGTCAAGCTTTCTTTTGAGACTATTTAGAAAAAAATCGTTGATGCCTAAATTGCGAAAAAAGTTAAATAAACAATTGATTTATTAAAAAAATTGTTTAAACAATTTTTTTTGTTATAAATAATAAAATAGGATGAAAGCGTG
>NC_046660.1:131395123-131404831 GCF_010883055.1 Belonocnema kinseyi
GAGTGAGATTAGTGAAATTATAACCACAAAAAAAAAACACGTGGCAACTGGAATAATTAAACAAGCGTGGAAACAAGCCATGGAAAAATTTTTGGACGATTTCTCTCACCGTTAAGGCTTGTTGGAGATGCGGCGTGGAGAGACATAGGGCTACGGTGTGTGAAAGCACACCTCAGTGCTACTTCTGAGCCGATAAAAAAGAAAATCCCCGCGCAGATCACCAGCTGGGGACGATGAGGTGTTCGACGTTCAGGGAGGCGGCTTTGTCGAAGAAGCCTTATCCCCCTGTTCCTGAAGTAATGCGAAAGCGGATTCCGGGAACATGGGTTGGTACTTTTTGTTCGTTTTAGGTAATTTAAATATTCACAAACGATCTGGCGCCCTTCAGGCAAAATGGTAGTCGACATCTCAAGATGTCGGTATGAGAACTCGCCATTCGAACTTCATTCAAGTAAGTTAATAATTGGCCTAGCAATAGCCAGTACCTTGGCAGCCTGAAATTTAAATAGTTATTCGCTGGAGTTCAGCCAATATGTTAGAAGAATTTCATAAAATTGTTGATTGGCTGAAATTCTAGCCAATAACTAAAATAATAAAAATCCAAGATTATAGTACATACGCGCGATGTGCGTATATTGGGTTCGTAGTCGCACATCAAAAATGCATTTGACCCTTCTTGTTCAGAATTTTATGTACTTAATAATTTTCATGTTTCAAATATCAGAAGAAATCTATTTCTAAAACATAATTGGCCTCGGTAGAGCTTTTACAATTCGGAAAAAACCGAGATAATTTTCTTCGTGCAGAAGCACAGTTTTCGGGAAGGTCTATAAAAAGCAATATTATTAATTTACTTCGATCCCATGAAGCATTAGTCTGAATTATTTTATGAAATGTTAATAATTGTCTAATATTGTAAGGTTATCTTTGCAATTATTATTATTATATGAAAGAGGAATTATTTTTTCGGAAATTCGATTTACTAAAATGTGCCAAAAATTGGGTAAACTTTTATGATCTCCAGGCATGTATGGTAATTAAGTATTTGATTAAACTTACGAAATTTATGATTTCTTGAAGAATGAAGTAAAAGACCACGCTTTAAACAGAGCGCTTAATATATGTATCTGGCACTTCGCGCTTGATAACGTATGTATCTCGTTCTCGGCGCTCGGTCTTGGAATATTCCCCACAATTATGCACAGATTTTTTTAAATTAAAGGTCAAAGGATCGAAAACAGTAATTTGGTGATGGTAAATTCTCTTTTGTTAAAGCTCCTTCTGCTTTAGCGAACTTAGTTTGATTGTCTCATTAAAAAAATTCGCATTCTTTAAAAAAAAACTTTGCTAATAAACATTTCATAGCAACTTCTGCCGTTTTTTCAAAAACTGAATTTGCTCATTTCCAATCTTATTTTTTATATTTGAACGTTACATATAATACGGTATACAAACCAGCCTTGCTGAATTTTAACTTCTAAATTATATCCCTAACCTCAGTGACCGAGACTTAGTCAAATAAATTTTTTATTGTATCGTGTTCTACATCGCAGTTGTGGGGCCCGATTGCTTTATCTTCTAATAATTCACTAAAAGAGCCTTAAAACATGAAAATTAAAATTTGTGAGAACCCACGCACGAGACAAAAAAGAAATTAAAAGACAAAAGTTGTGATGAGAATGTACCCACGCAGCTGGCAGATTTTTTTTACTGTTAAAAAAGTTTTCAACGATTAAAACAAAAAACACGTATCCTATCTAAAAGAGATTGATAAGAAATTCGTAGATCTTTTAAAGGGCGCAATTTTTGCCTTATAATCTTTTTCCTCATTTTTTATAGTTTGACCGCAAAAAGTAATTTTTGATTTTCAATTATTTTTTTATGCTGTCAAAATTGGAATTTTTGATTTTTTAAGAAAATTCAAAAAGTTGATATCATAATCGTGTAGGGCTTAAAAAAATCAACATTTCTTTCCTCTTGATTTTTTTCATGTCGTGCGTTATTTGGCTTAAAATGTTCATTTTCGTGTATTTTTTAATGTTTGTAAATGCTGTAACTCTAGTAAATTTTGGTTTCATCAAAAAAGTCATCAGGATAAATTGTTCCTCTTCTTAAATAATATGAATTTCCATACAGAACATTTTTTAATCTTGAAAAAAGTGATCTAAAAAATATTCAAATTATGCTCAATTTTTGTATTTTTATCCAAAATGGCTGGCTAACGAATCTGACCTTTATTAAAGACACTCAAAGAGTTTACCAAAGGACAATCTAATCTGTCAATTCTTTCAAAGGTCATCATGCTAACAAACTTTACAACAAAAATCTTCGAATACACAGACAGACAGGCCATATTAAATCGGCCGTTTTGCCTTTAATATATTTTAATAGCATATTTCAAATAAGTAACGCAAATCGCTTTAATATAGTGAATTTAAAACATATCCGAAAATGTTTTCAGTCGCTTTTTCTTCATATTAGAACCACCATTTTAAATTCTAAAATTATAATATTCAAGTTAAAATCAGTGACAAAAAAAATACCTTCATTCAATAAATTTGTGAAAAATTCAATAATTTTTCAAATATTTTGTCACCATATTGGATTGAACATACTTAATTTTTTAATTTTAATATCAAATTTAAAATCAGTGATCCGAAATACTGCTAAAAAGTGGTTTCTGGAAAATTTTATTAGGAAAGAGTGGAAAGTATATCGTATATAATTTAAAGCATTCAGAATCGAATTTTTTATTCGAAACCACCATAATGCCCAATGTATTTTATCAATTCACCGTCGACATACATACCAAACCTTAACTCGGAATGAACTACACCAAACACTCGCTTTGAGACCAGTGTCGGAGGTTGCCTTCAAATAGACTTCATAGAAAAAAGTCTTACTTTTATGATGATCTTGTTTCTATTTTTGCCTTAAATTAAGCTCATTTCCAAAATTTTATAATAATTATGTCTTTAAAAAGTCATTAAGGGCATGCTCTTCGGTAACCACGTGACCAAACCAGTCCCTGGTTATGAACATTTGTTTTCTGGTATTCAACATGTCCGAAGGCAATGATACATCGCTCTCAAAGTTTGGAATCTAGGAAATGAGACAATAAATTGCGTTTTCTATATTCAGTTTAAGTAATAATTTTGAGAAAAATTATCCGAGAGAATGTAAATATGCAAAATTATATTAATTTTTGTTGGTGCTCACTGTGTCCATACGTATTAAAATATTGTGTTTAAAATTTGATAGATGAGATAAAAAGCACTAAATAACATTTTTATACATCAATATGTTTATAATTTTAAAGAAAATTTTTTTTATAAATTGATTAAATAGGATGTTACCATTCGAGTTGTAGTACATTGCAGATAATTTTTGGTTTGATGCATTTCAGATTTTTTTATTTGCATATAGTGAGCACTGGCACAAATTTTGGACTTTCTATATAAGCTTCTAAATCCTGAACACGATAGCTCACTTCGTGTGAACGTAGTGAGGACAAAAAATAAAAATCATTTTACACAAACGTGTCGTGAACGAACTTAGTCACGTGATCTTCACCTTATCGAGTTCAAAGTTTCTTTTTTCTGCACTAGGAATCGCTAAAAATTATCGAAAAATAATTATAGGTTACGTGCGTGTAGATACTTATACGTTAATTTGCAACGAATGTGCAAATTTTATTGTTTATGATCATTTTTTTTAATGTTTAGAAGATTTAGTTTAAAATTTGTGTCAGTACTCAATATACGCGAATCAAAAAATCTGAAATGCATCAAACCAAAAAATATCTGGAATGTGCTACAGATCGAATGGTAACATCCTATTTTACCGATTTATAAATAAACTTGCTTTGAAATTGTAAACATATCGATGTATAAAAACCTTCTTTAGAGCTTTTTATTTAATGTGTCCAATTTTAAACACGATATCTCAATCCGCGTAGACACAGTAAGAGTATGCCCTTAAGGGCCTTCAATTCAAAACAACACACAATTATGGCTAACCCTTAGTCTCTTGTGTTGAAACCAAGCCCCACTTGGTCTTCAACCTGAGGCAACAAGATTTAGACTCTAAAGAAGAAGGTAATTAAGATTGCTTTAGCCCTCAAGGTCTGGCTTTTAAACATCTGAACAGCTATGGAGTACTGTGAAGAATTGCGACGTCACAACTAAATAGAGTGAGTTGAGCGAGGCGTGTCATATAGTGGTCACATCTGTTTCTTACTTGCTTGAGTATAGATAATTGTGCCAAGATTTTTACTCTTCAATAAAAATAATATTTTAAATATTTACGGATAAATCAATCACCCAGAAAACAGTTTCTTTGAATTAAAATAATTCTTCTTTGATATAAGCGGGTAAATGAAAAAATTCCTTTGTTATATTTAACACCTTATAAATTTATTTATAAAGTGACTCGACGTAAACTCAGAGTCTGGCTACAGATACTACTTTTAAGGTTATGCAGCGGCTTGATGTTAGCCTACCGTCTAGCTGAAAACTATTTTTTAAACCATGCAGTGACTTTATATGAGCCCATATTATCGCTATCGACTACTTTCAAGAGCACATTGGGTCTAACTTGTAGTTCTATAAGTAGTTCGTTTAAAGATTTCAAGCTATGATAGTTTCTGAAGGAGCTGATATTCTTTATGTTACACCATGAAGTAAGCACACTCTTGATTTCGAATCAAGACCTTTTTCTGTGTTAGAATGAATTCGCAGGTATCGAAACGTTAACAGTCAGGGCCGTCTAAACTGTTTCCAATTGGAATGCATGCTATTGCGCAATATACTTGACTGCGCAGTCGCACTCTGCGGTCCTTCCTAAACGACTGTCGCATCCGCTCTCGCCTTCTTATCCTGAGAAACTGCAGAGGCCAGTAGTTCTCGGAAGGCTAAAAATGGAGTGACTGAAAGCGGGAGTTTAATGTACTTTCAAATCTCGCACCATATGAAATTACCAATTACTGCTCAAACAGATGGGACCCACATCAATTGCGTATTTTCATCTACAAAAGAAATCATTATCAATAGAATCCGTGGAACTTTAAATATAAAAAATTACGTCACCCAGTATTATAATTGTAAATCTTCGTACACCAAAAATCATGGAAAAGGCAAGCAAAATCTCACTACTCAACAGAAATGACGAAGTGAAAGAAGCAAAGCAAGATTTAGCATCCTAAAACTCCAAGTTTATATATAAAGTGGCTTTCGAAGAATTTAACAGATGGAGAGAACAAAACAAAAGAATGTTTGGAAGCCATGGTTTTACTACATGCCCTGCTAAATTTGAACATAAAACCTTTTTAGAATATTATTTGGTCCGACTTAGGACAGCTTTTAAAACGTTAAAATAACGTCTTTTGACTTTTCGTCCAAAAAACGTTTTTAGGACGTTCCAATTACGTTCTAAATTTTTTTGCCTACTGGGTAACTTTTAAATTTAAATAATTCTCAATTGGAAGCTTTAAAAATATGACGATTCAAAATTAGCAATTATCTTAAATGTATAAAATTGAAAGCTTTTGAAATTCTACAATTTAAAATTGTTATTACGTCACCGTCATTTCCTAAAAAAAATATTAAAATAAAGTACTTTTTGATATGAAATATGAAAAATAAAAAAGGCTCACCTACGGATTTCAATTACCGACAGTTATGATATTCAACTCGTTTAATACCTAATTCTCTTAAAATTTTGATTTATTTCAAGTGAATTTAGGTAGTTTAAGGGCCGGTTCCACCAACCTCAATTAAATCATTGGTTAACTGACAGCCGTTTAAATGTAATGCCATAGTTTAGCGTCGATTATCCAATCACGCGTTCCACCACGTTTTTAGAGGTCCCGGATATCTAACCAGATAGTCGTTTCGAAATAACACCTATTTTACTTTCAACCATTCGTGTGATTGGCTACTTCCCTGTCGAGTGAAAAGCAAAGCAATATGGCCGTGCGTGCCAAATCCAAATAAGGTTCACTCCACGCTCGTGTCCACACTAACCTAAAAAAGTGAATTTGTATGTGTTTTTGTTCCTGTTCCATTTCGGGCTTATTCGTGTTATCTGTGATAAGATAGATAAGCTAAATCTCGTTTGAAAATCAACGTCGTCGAAATTATCAAAAAAATGTACCCTTTCTGTGAAAATTCGCGGTCTTCTGTGGATAAATTCAAAAATGTCTTCTTCCACTTTGTCATCAGACGACCTCAGAACTTCTTCCAAAAACTCCATATTTCATAACGGCACTGCACTTTTTAGGTTAAATGACGATTAAATCGCCCTAACCAGCCAATCTTGACCGGTTAGATTTAATGGTGGTTAATGCGAGTTAACCGGCTGTTAAAAAGTGGTTTAACGCGTAACGTATAATTTTGAAAAATATTATTTAATTACTGTGGTATGAATTTCAGATATATAAATCTGTATCTATCTTATTTTATAGAGTTTCCTATGTAAATAATCATAGTGCCTCCAATTTTTTTAATACAAGGTATTAAAAAATAATCTCTGAAAACCATTTTCTGTAAGCTTGAATCTAAACAAGATATACCAAAGATTATATTTTGATAAACTTCAGTTCTGAAGATAATCAATCAAAACATATTCTTAAAAAGACACCATAGTAAAAGTATATTTGCAACTCGGTTTACAATTATCTTCTTATGCGACACTTCTCCTTCCAAACAGGTATCGAATAAGTGATCCTCTTTTATAATAAGAATAAAATTGCGGGGCGTAATCTTTTGCATTAATTTATTTGAAGATATCATCGGGTGGTGGATCGATTACAATTGGATATAACAATAAGAAATGAAAGGGTTGATTAAGGGTTGTTGTCAATTTCGTAACTGGCGCATATGAGCGCATTTGAAATCCTATCTGAGGAGATCATTCTAAATATTTATACTGCAATTTAAGTTATTTAGAGATATCATCGGGTTTTGAATCGATAACAATTGGAAATGAGGGAATTAATTACGGTTTTTTGTCAATTTTAAAAGTGGCGCAAATGAGCGCATTTGAAATTCTGTCTGAAGAGACCATTATAAATTTTTATATTGCACATCACTTTTGAAGATTTAACACATGCGTTACACTGTTTTAGACTAGATTTGACATTAGTTTAGAAAAATCACGCCCCCCCCCCCCTCGCCCCATTTTTATCGCTGATATCTCGGTTATCAATGTGGCGCAAATTTTTTTCTCTATGGCGCATATGAGCGCATTTGAAGATCTTCAAGATCATGTGATTTAAATTTTGGTTTTTCAAATCGGTGGGGGGAATAGCGTTATGCTGGACCCCCGCGTAACACCTGACATAACTCCTACAGTTTTGTGGCACAAAAATTTTAATCGGTGGCGCATTTGAGCGCATTTGGGGCGCAATTCAGTGGTCTATAGAAAACCTAAAAATTAAGATGGGGGGGGGGGGGGCTGGTGTAACTGACCTATTCCCTGATGCATGTTTTGTTTCCTATTTAAGAAAGTATTTTTAAAATGAATAATAATTTATTCACATTAAAACAGTAAAAGTGAAATGAATATTCTTGTTATCAATTCTATTACGGCATTTTCAATTTATTTGTTTACAATGCGATCCAACATAAATTTATTCATCCCAACGGAGGCGCGGATATGAGACCTCAAGGAAGCACCAAGTGAGTCTATGTGCACACCGAGCCGTAGTAGCGAAGAATGGAGTTAAGAGGTCCTAGTGTATTGGAAACTTTTATTTGATTGTATGCTTTTAAACGGCTGACTACCATACACATTTGATTCCCTTCGAGAACATTTTTTGAATTCTTACCCGGCTATACCCTTTATGAATATTTTATGGAAATGTATTTTATCTACAGCAATAAGTAGAGATGAGCTGATAATCCTTTATATTTTAATCGATTTTGTGGAAAACAGAAGTTTGTGAAATTTATAAAGTTTATAAAGATTTATGAAATTTGTGGAAATTATTCATAATTTACAGAAATGTATGGTAATTTACATATATTTATGGCAATTTGCCCCTTGTATACGTGCACAAAACGTTCAATTTCTGAGACATGTATACCATACGGTAAGTTGCTAATTGTGAGTGCAGGTGATTAGGTCCAACCTTTGCGATGAGTTACTATAAATAACCGCAAATTCCCGATAATTTTAGAAATTTTTGCTTACTTTAAGTTTATGATAATTTATGAATTTGTCCCAAGTTTTCGGATTTGGTGATACAGTGAAACTCTTTAATAGCACATCCTTCTATAGCAGTGGTCGGCAAACTACTGCCGCGTGGCAGCCCTAGCTGTCGTGGCGGGTCGAGTCATCTCGTGGCAGTACCTGCTGCCGCGAAAAAGGTCCAGGCTGCCACGGCTGCTTCGTTTGTTTAAGCGGTTGGCGTTAAAGGGATTAAAATTCAAAACTAGAAATTCTTAAATTTCAAAATTAAAATTTTGAAAGTGTGAAATTAGAAATCTGTGGAATTTTCCGATCAAAAAGAATCTAAGATACGTCTTCACAACATGAAATTCAATTAACAATAACACTTTTAGTTTTACATTTAGTTTTCATTATTAGAAACGTTTTCGTTTTCAAAATTATCATCAAATGGCATGGTATGAGCCTATACAATTCTTATAATATTCGATCTTCTTATATATAAAATATATAATTACTTTTCATATAGGAATACGAACAGTATATTTTTAGTTAAAAACGAGGACTTTGAAGCAACAACATTTAAAATGTGTGCTTTCGTGAAATTCAATTTTTATTATCAGAACGTTTTTAATGTACAAACTGAGTGCCCAAGTGCATGAGATTGTGAAGACAATTCTTTTAGTTTTAGAATTAGTTAAAATCTTAAAGGCATGTATTGTTGCAATTCGTAATGTAAAAAATATATAAATAAAAAGAAGTAAGTCATTTGCCGTCGCTTCAAATTTCATTTTTCAAACATTTAAGTTTTATCTTTCCTGGAAAAAGTTTAGTTATCCGCTTTTTACTTTCGGCGTTTATTTTATTTTTGAATTCAATTTGTTAAAAACTTAAGGACATTTATTATTAAAATTTATAATTCAAAAAATATATAATAAAAAAAACAAGTGATTTTCCGTCGCTTCAAATTTCATTTTTCAAAAAAATTAATTTTTATCTTTCGTGGAATAAGTTTAGGCATTCGCGTTTTACTTTTGAGGTTTATTTCATTCTTAAATTCAATTTGTTAAAAATCTTAAGGGCATTTATTATTAAAAATTTTAATTAAAAAAATATATAATTAATAAGAAACAAGTCCCTGAGTCTCTTTAAAATTTTTGCAGTATTTTTCAAGTTCTCATTTACACCTCTTATAATCTCTAAAAAATTGTATTTAGAGGTTACAAATGTAAAATTATTGAAACAAGTATTGAAAATTAACTAAAATATCAATTAATAACTATTTTAAAATTTTTTAAATAATTACTATTTATAATATAATAATACAAACATACAATAATAAAAGTTGTTTGCGTAAAGTACTAATTGTGATGCAAACTTTCTACTGGGTGTAAAAAACACTCCCCTAAAATTTCATTTAAAAATTCCTTTTGTCTCTACATCATATGGGGCATTATTCCTCAACTGCCCCAACTCAAAAAGTCATGTTTTTCGATTGTCTCTAAATTCTGGGAATATGTTCGCCTACCCAACAGTAGT
>NC_046660.1:131404931-131425627 GCF_010883055.1 Belonocnema kinseyi
ATAGTAAAAAAGTCAAGCTTTCTTTTGAGACTATTTAGAAAAAAATCGTAGATGCCTAAATTGCGAAAAAAGTTAAATAAACAATTGATTTATTGAAAAAATGGTTTAAACAATTTTTCATAGTAAAAAAGTCAAGCTTTCTTTTGAGACTATTTAGAAAAAAATCGTAGATG
Organism: Belonocnema kinseyi; assembly: GCF_010883055.1. Taxonomy (NCBI): domain Eukaryota; kingdom Metazoa; phylum Arthropoda; class Insecta; order Hymenoptera; family Cynipidae; genus Belonocnema; species Belonocnema kinseyi. The sequence continues at coordinate 131,405,105 of NC_046660.1, forward strand.
CCTAAATTGCGAAAAAAGTTCAATAAACAATTGATTTATTGAAAAAATTGTTTAAACATTTTTTTTTGTTATAAATAATAAAATAGGATGAAAGCGTGTAAAAAGCACTTTCCAAAAGCCTAATAAAAATTTTAAATCGCGTAATTAGAAAGGAAGTTACAGGCGTTTGAAACTACCCCTGCAGGCATTGGGGTTGAAAATTCATCCCCCCCCCCTCACTTGGGGAGGGTTGGTAATCCTGGTCTATAAGTTTGTGGATTAACTACTGTTGGGTAGGCGAACATATTCCCAGAATTTAGAGACAATCGAAAAACATGACTTTTTGAGTTGGGGCAGTTGAGGAATAATGCCCCATATACATTTAGCTAAAAATCTCAAAAAACGAAGAACTTCTTCAAAGTTAAACAAATTTTTTTTTTAGATTTAAATTGTCACTAAAAATAGTTCAAAGCAAGTCGATTTATACATGCATAGCAATAATTCTGTTAGAACATTTTTTAACCTCACTAATTGACTTTAAAGTTTCAAAAAATTGAAAAAGATCTACTTTTTGGCTGTTTTCTTAAGAGTCACTGTAAATTTCTTCACTATTTCACGATATAATGTGTGATATGCATTAATGGGATTATATGTACATGTTATAATAATAATTTATAAGGAATGTAGACATTAAAATAATTTGTATTGGCTTTGAATCATAGGAAAATATTTAAAAGTGATATATTTCTATTTATTTTATAATCAAATAAATTTTCGGTACACAAATTATCAGAAAAATTGGTTCGAAATAAGTGGATTTCTACCTACATAGACCAAAATTAATTGTCGAATAATTAATTAATAATTAATAAATAATTATTTAATAAAAAATGCATCATTGTTTAATAATAAATAATGATTGTTTAATAATTAATCTATAATTTATTAATTATAATTATTGTTTTCTTCCTTAAATTTTAAAATCGATTATTTATTTTTAATCCAGTAAAATCAAATAATTGTCTTAACTGTCACTTTATAAGGCTGTTTCTTCACCGAAGAATTCTGTATATTAATTAATTGTTTGTTGCAAAGATTGACTTGCATATTTCATCATTTTAAATAAACGCGCCAACTGTAATCAACCCGATTGTCGACGCGACGTATGCAAGTTCAAATAGCAGACAGTTTTGACATGTTTTGGTATTCTGACAAACAGAGGAAAAAATGTACGCAAATATGCAATTTTTTAAAGGTAATTTTGGATGTTTAAAATGTACCAGGTTCAGAATTAGGCGTAGATGGACAAAATTCTACTCAAATAAAAAGTTGGAAGCAGTGTCGCAAGGAATCAACAAAGGGAAAAGAAAGAATTATTTGCAAGGTGAGGTTACATAATTTTTTAACCTCCCTCTTCCCTGAAATTAACGTAGCCGTCGGCTAAAGACGTAGTTACCGATATTTTCTACTTAAATATATGAATTTTCAACACACAAAAAACGAACTTAAAACAAAAATTAATTTCTAGACAAACCGTAGCATTAAAAACCAAATAGATAAACTTTCGAATAAAATAGACCAGTTTTGTCAAAAATTGTATAAAATTTAAGCAAATAGTACAAGTTTGAAGAAAAAAAGTTTAATTTTTTCAAATATTTGTAATTTTAGCCTACAAATATATATTTTTGATCAAGAAAGATGGCGTTTCTCCTATCAATTATGAATTTTCAACAAAAAATAAAGTTTTCAAGCACAAAAGTCAAATGTTTTAAAAAATAGTGGCCTTTAAAATCAAAAAAGATAGATTTTGAACACAAAAAGATAATTCTCAATAAAGAAAGATGAATTATCAATAATATAATTGAATTCCCAACCCAAAAGTTGAACCCAAAAAGAGAACTTTTTAAAAAAACACATGATTTTTCTACCAAATAGTTTAATTCTTAACTTATACAATATACAGTATAAGGTTTAAACCTAATAGTTTAATTTTCTACCTGACTGTTGAATTTTCAAGCCAAGAATCTGAACTTCTTCAAAACGATATAATTTTTGACACAAAAGTTTATGTAGAAGCAAAATGTTGAGTTTTGAACTGTAATTATAAATCCCTAATATAAAAATCATTTACTTTTACAGAGTATTTCAAAAAATACTATATTTTCAACTAAAAAATTAAATTTTTACCGAGAAAGATAAATTTCATACAAAATATATCAATATTATGCCTAGAAATTAAACTTTCAACTAAAAAGATACATTATTAACCAAATAATAAAATTTCTAATTTAAAAAGCTAACTTTTTAACCAAAAATGGACTAGTTTAATTGTCACTATCAGACATTTATTTTCAACCAAGCATGAAAAGAATTTTTATGAAAATATTTAAATTTTTAAACAAAGATACGAACCTTCAACTAAAAAATTAAGTCTTAACAAAGTATTTAAATTTTTGATAGAAAAGATGACTTGTTGATCCCCGCTCCAACTTCTACAAGTGCTAACGTAGTTTAAGAAAAGTAATGCTAGGCCACTTTCGTTTAGGACTACACCAGTGATCATTTAAATTTAGGGATGAACGTGCGAATTAATTAATTTATTCAAATAAAATTAAACACAAATATAGAAATAATAATGCCTTTTAGCTCCTCTGAGATATGAGTCCGGAATTGTTTTTCATTAATAATAGTTTTACCTCATTTTCATACTACTTTCTGAAGGTTAATTTTAATTGCTAGCATTTTCTTTCTCAGATATTTACATATTATGTGAATCTGACATTTTTAAATAAAAAATGCTTTTCCCAAGCATCAAGACATTTCGCACGACTCCAGCAATCCCCAATGAGACAGACATAACGTCTCTTTAATTAATTTTCCAATTAAACTGCATAACATTTATAACTTATGGTATTAATAATATGTCAATAAAATATACTGGAATAAAATTATTTATTTTTTATAATCGTACCAGAACTTTTTTTTATAATTAGGAAAGAAAAATTTGGGTATTCTTGGAAATAGAACAAATTTAAATTAAAATTTTCTTTATAAATATTTATTACTAAAGATTACAAAAATATTACATCAATCTATTGTTCCTATCAACGAACGAAGAGCAAAATTATTATTAAGACTTTATTGAATATAGGAAATTTATAATCTACTAAACATTTCTTTTACTTAATAAAATCACATTGTAGTTTTATTCTGCATTCGATACAAGTAAGAAGATGGACGGATATAAAATTTCTGTACATTTATTAATGATTATTTTTTAAGAATATTTGACTTAAAATTTTTGCTAATTAAAAAAAGCGCATTCTACAAGGCATGCACATTATAATAAGAATAACTAAATAAGAGGATCTAATAAGTATTTCATTAAGTCCGTTTTCAGACCTTCAAACATGCAAAAATGGAAATTTGTGCACACTTTGAGTATATTGAATTTATCCTCATCAGATCCTCGTAAAGTCTTCGAGGTTTTATTTTATTGTTAAATTCAATTTGTACAAACGGATAGATAGTAGAGCTGCAGATAGAGATTATATATAATAATAATTTTATTTTATTATATATGATATTTACCAGCTTGGTTGTATCTCTCGAGAGGGAGGGAAGGAAGGGGCTCTCTTGATTCCAAATATTTGTCTAAAAAAATGAACAGAAGTACAGTAAACTTTAATAAATTGGATTTATTGACAACTTTAGTCAAAGTTTTTAATTTAGTTAAAAGCAACTGTTAATACAAATTTTAATATTTCAAAACATTGATTTTTAACTTCCCAAGAAAAATTTTAGATGCAAATAGTCCCAAGAAAATCACAAATTTTGAATTCAAACTTTTAAATCGCTATTGTAAGAAATTCTAGAAAATTGATTGCTAACTTTTTGTCCCCATTGAGTACTATATTCTCACAATTAACCCTCGCCGAGAAAAGCTAACACAACCGCACTCCACGCAGGAGAATCATAGCGTTGAAGAACAAAGCCCGGCAGGCGAAAAAAATTTCTTTGGTCAATCTGCCCTGACCGGAAAAGCGCGCAAAAATTTTGCCGACCACTGTTCTATAGCCCTTCCGAGAATTGACGTCGCGCCGTGTATAGGTCTAAAAGAGCTGCGCAGGGTGCGCTGGATCTGCGGCTGTCACTAAGGCGAGCACCAGTGATGCCAATGTTGGCACCCTGTGCTACTACGCTTGCGTCAGGGCTGCGCGCTGGTTGGCCGGACTTGGTACGCTATAGAAGAAGGTTTCAATATATTTGTATTCCTTCCGGGTATCTTTAGATACCTGAAATTTATGGAAATTTTATGAAATTTATCAATGTACGAGAAATTTTCCGTAATTAATCGTATTTTAAAATTTCGGATAATTTTTGAATAATTTATATAAATAACCATAAATATATCAGAATAAATATAACAATATTAGTAATATTATAACAATAGTAATATGTACACAGGAGAAATTTCGGGAAATTGATTCACGGCCCTGCTCCTTGATTTTATCACGCTTTGGCGCGAGAACTAAAACTTCGGAACCCTTGCTTTTAAAGCAACGGTCTGGAAGTTGCAGGCATTAAGAGTCCGAGACTTGAAAGCGATTAAAAATTGTAGCTTTGAAATCACGCGCTTTCGTGAATTAATCTCTTGAAATTTCTCTCCGTGTAATAATATATAAATGAATTAGTATGAATTCCAAAATTTTCCGGAAGTTCCCAAAGTTCTTTAATTATTTTTTCTGAAACCGAAAATTCCTTTCATTTGGCACTTAAATGTTGTGTATAACATGAGCAAATATTAGAGTCGTTTGGAACTGCCTGCGCTTCGCACTTATTACGAAATATACATATCACGTAACTGGACAAGAAAAAAGTTTCTTTAATATGAAGAAAGAAGACACGGCAATGAATTTACTGTTCATGTAGAAGAAAGATTAAAAATTGTGTTTACATCCTTTACCTCTATCCCTAATCTTTTATATTCTGAGATGAATATTTATGTATGAACTGACTGCAGAAATATTTGCGGACATATGACAGTTCTCTGAGTCAAAACACACACAGAAAGACCTTTTGCTACAATATTTGCTAAAAGTCAGACTAGATTTTACGATTTTTAGTTTGGAATGGAGGGGCATAGTGGAACTTTTGTAATGTTTACCAGGAAGCGATGTATTATTATAGCCACTTACTAATTTCGATAGAAGAAAATTCTAAATTTCTTGCATTAATATCTACAGAAGATTGCAATATTTGCAAAGGGCTATAGTAACGTCGAGAGAGACCGGCGCACTGATTTAGTAAGCGACTTAGTAAAAATTGGTGCAGTCAGATTAGCAGACGATAAAAAAGAAACCCAACATGCGCCGCATCGCGTTGTGAAGGTTACGACACACGTATCCTTTACACGAGCATACGGCGTGAATGCAGACTTATTTATTATGGGATGTTGAACTCTGCCGCACTATTATATTTATTTAAATTGCAATTGTACAATAGGCGTGATTATTTATAGTTTATAGGTCATTATATACATGCAGGAATATTATATTACAAGCTGAAACATAAAAATATGATTAAAATAAAGCTGGCGGGAATCGAACACGAGTCTCCAACGCGGCAGTACTGCTATATTACATTCTGCTAAACTAGATAAAGGGATCCAGAAAGTTATCGCCCTTGTGCAGTAAATGCTAGCACTCAAATTGATTTCCATTGAATTATTCATTAATTGTTCACAGTGATGGCATTTTAAAAATTATAAGCCCTATATCTTAACGTAATCAAATATCCTAATATCGAGGTTTGAAAAGAATTTTTTGCTCTCTGTGGAAAATTTGTTTTTCAATTAAAACTTTTCGAATTATCCTAATTTATTGTAACAAGGATCATTGCAGCAAACTAAATTAAGTGATTGATAAATTTAAGGACTTTCAGTAGAGCGTTGGTCGGCTGACATCGTTTACGCTCGGATGCACTCGGTCCAACGCTAGGCTCACTTACTAAGAAACTTACTAATATTCGAGAGCGATCTTCCGAATTTGTCTCACTCTGTAATACAGAAAATATAAAGTGTTATAGTATAATTCATATTCCTACAAACAATAGCAATTCCTCTTACAAATTTAGTCTTTTATGTTATTTTAGATACTTATTACTTCTACTCTTTTTATATAATTTAATTATGTCTCTACTAATTTATCTTACCTAGGATTTTACTATAAAAAATACTAAGACTTCGTATTATCAATAGGAAAATTTCATATAAAAATAGCATAGCTTACGATTATTGTATTAAAATATACGAATTATCGCCTTGGTCCCTCGATTGTAACCTAATTTAGTAATTTTTCAAGTAAAAAGTTTCTCAGTGCATCTTACATCTTTACTTATCTGTTCTTTGTATTCTTTATATCAACTTCTGAGCAAAACAGTAAGTGAATACTTGGGTTAAAAATTCTATATGTATTCATTGCAATGCACTTGCTGAATAAACCAGGTTTAGAAAACATCAACAACGAAAGTGTGAAATATGCAACGTTCCTGTAAATTGAAGAGAAAGACGGCCCCACTCTTAAATACATAGGGAAAATACATGCGTCGAGTCAATGTGCCCTTCTTGGGCTATACACTAATACTGAGTTCCTTGACTTGTAGTTATTTCTCCGGAGCGTTTCGCTGGTACATATTTGACTTGGAAATGCTCAGGTCTTATATAAAGGCGGTGTCTCTGATTTAATCCCGCTTGCTCTGCTAAGAGCGCACGCCCGAGCACAACGATTTCAGCATAGTGGTAGGTCCGGAAAATATCTTATCATAGAACAAAATTGGGCGTCTGTCCTGCTATATACTCGATCGGCCCTGAAAATTCCGTCGGAACGGAAGCGATACGGCTCTTTTGATATCTCAGAGATTGACGTCGCCACATCCCCGTAGATCCCTGTTGCAAACGCGTGTACTTTCTCACTCTATTCACTAAACCCTTTCACAGTATATGTTTTCCAAACTTTCGAAACCAACTCTTAAGAGGATTGCATGCTGGCAGAAAAAATTATTCATTACCTATCCCCGCTTTATCTGTGCAATAATATTTGAGAGAATATTTAGTCTTGAGTATTTCACGATGTAAAAATTCGACGGAATAAAACTTTATCTTCATAGTTTAGATTTCTTCAAATAAAAGTTGCTTAAACAAAGACAAAGGATCTACAGTAAGTAGCGCACTTTGAAATTTTGGCTGAGGGAGCGAGGTCCCCTTCTTCACGGGATCATCCACCCACCCATCCAAGAAAAAACAAAAAACACAATTTTACGAGCAAAAGAAAAAAACAAGACCCTCGATAAGAGTTCTTTTATTTTGTACAAGTTATTCTTATTACTCTATACTTTTTTAGCTCTAAAACTCAAAACTCCCCCCAGGCTAGGGGGAGCCACCGCTTCCTCTACTCCTGTCGAATTGGTCCCACTGTCACCATTGCTCTTTTAAAATGAACTAGTGAAATATCACTGGTTGAATCACTTTCGTACCAACCTTTACATAAGTGCGCTAAGGAGGCATGGGAAGGCTTTTACGCGCCACGTACAGGCATCAAAAGGAGGCTTTAGCGAACAGTGCGAGAAAACCTACTTTTGGTGCCTGTACGTGTCGGGCGAAAGAGACTTCTATGGAGGCGTTGCCAAAATATATTTTTTCTAACTGCATGAACGCCCGTCATTCCGCTGACGCGTCGCGTTGCTTTAAGTTCAATCTGAGTGGCCAGGGGCCTCCGTATTTTTAAAAGAAAGATATTAGTTCATGTCTTGGCCACGTGGAGCGCTATATCACTAATAGGATCACTGGTAGAATTTATTATTTAGCGTCACTGGTACATTTAATTAACTGTCTTAGTTGAGTCACTCACTGTTTTACACAGTCAAAGTCGGAAAGTCGCCGGCTCGCCATTGCCAACTTAAAATACTAATTTAACAAGTGAGTTTAACTGACAGCCTATCACGAATGCCCTTTTTTTAGGGAAATAAGGCAGGACCTCTTTTTCTAACGTGTGGAGATAGAAGCAGAGGTTCGCTCGATTTTCATCTTCGTTACTGCAAACGACATCGGCGTCCCACTGCTGTACGAGATATAAAAAGCGTAACAATTAGGTATTTTAACTTCAACCACAAGCTAACTTCACTTCGTTGAATGCTGAGGGGAAAACAGTGCACCAAATTCATGGGACAAAACTTTATTTTTGTGATATCTTTATAATGAATAGTGATTACTATCCATTTATTATGTTATTAAATATTTCTTAAGAAATAGAAACTATTTTTAAAATGCACTTGTATGGAAAAAATTATTTCTCACGAAGATATTAGCAAAATAGAGAAAAAATAGACTGAATCCCATGTATTTGGTCCATAGTTTTCCCATCGGCATTCAACGAAATAAAGTTTTATAATGATCGAAGTAAAAATACCTAATACATATGATTTTATACTTTTTAATTCACGCGTAATTTAAATTTTAAGGGTTATAGTACTTTTAAGAAAATGAAAAAAGAGTAGTAAATGCGAGACATTAGGGATACCGCCCAATTTTTGCCGGGCATTTTGCGAGGCAAATTCTAAGGCGGAACACGAGCTGCTAATGCTCTTTCTTTCCTGTCTCTCTTATCGAGTTCTCTATTTAACCCTGGCATTTCCCAATCTTATTTATCGTGCATGTTACAGTATCGCAGCAGCCTGCTCTCATTCCTCTTTGTTTAAATTTAAATTGTGAGATATAGAAATGGCAGATTACTTTTTTTTTTCCTTTTTCATACTCTCAAAATTATTATCAAGCCACCAGCGAAATTCTCCGTGGGATTTTCCACTTTCATTCTGGAGCGAACGAGTCTATATATTATCCAAAAAGAACTCTGGAGAAACGTCTTACTTCATTTTTCTCTTTGCTTGGTTCAAACACGTCTGCCACGTCTTTCAACACGAAACTTGCGTCCGTGCAGACTTTCATGAATCAATTCATCGCATGACTAGGCGTAAATGCAAGCATTTAATTTCTTGCTGGCAGACCAAATCCCCATAATCATTGGATGAGTTTTCATTGACAACGCTATAAACAATTTGCTCAGCGCCTAAGCGAATCCCAGATTACTTAGTGGGAGAATCAATTTTTTGAACATCAGAATTTGCAGAGGGTTGGGTGTAGAGGTTTTAAAGAAACTCGGTAAAACTTTGGTGTTGCATAAGCATAGCTTAGAAATAAAATTTTTCTTAAATAATTTTAAACTTACGGGACTAACAGGAGTTTGAATTATGAGGTCATCCTTTTTGGAAAACCCTAAATCTCACAAACTGCTGATTGAATTCAAATGATTTTTACAGATGTAGCGAATAATTAAGAAACATTGTTATGCCCTAGAAAAACAAACAAAATTTATAAATGGGCTTAACAAAGCCAATAAAAAGCTTTCACTATCCACGCGAACTGATCGGCATGGTGCACAGTGGGGCAAAAAGTTTTTCTCTACTAATTCGTCTACAGATTACAATTTTTATCCAATTTAAGCATATTTAAAAAATAAGTAAAATTGAACTAAACTTCAAAAGTATTTTTAAAACCATATTTTTTATTTGTTTTTTTTTTATCAATTTTTTATTTAATTACAAATTTATATATTTAGAATTTTTTTGCATAAAAAATCCCATTTCTGCAACGATTTATAGCTATGCAAAACAAAGTGAAATTAGTAAAGGCACTCATTGAAAATAATATTTAACACGTTAAAACATTTAAAAAAATTGTTTTTTCTTATATTACAAATCAATGCGTGAAAATGCTACTTCAATATTGAAAATGCTCGGGGACTTTTTCAATTTTTTGTTCAGGATATAGGTAAAAACAGTGCTTGGTTACCATTTTTTAAAATTCAAAGTAATTGTTACTATTATAGAAAAATTTAATAAAAGATTACATATCTTCACCATTTCATGCTCTAAACACATCGTTTCTTTGATCAAATTAACCAAAATTAGTCGGCAATAAATAATATGTAAAATTTAATAAAAGCTGATCAAAATTGTTGACTTTTTAAATAAATTTCATAACTAAGTACAGATTTTCGTCAATTTTAAAACACCGTCTTTTCTATTTTGCAACGGAATTAATTTCAAATTACTTTGCCAAGTCGTCTAGATATCTAGTTTAACGTAATATGATAAGTATCTCGTCTGATCGGTCATTTACTACCCTTATGATAATACGGACTTCCGAAATCTTATATCTATGATAAGCTTTTCATTTTGGCATGTCTGGAAAAAAGTTTTTAGTTTCGATCTCTCCAGTGGCTTATAGTGCGTAGAGCACCCGACCAGCAATCGGAAGACCTAGGTTCAATTCATAACGGAGCGAAGGGGGGTGATATTTTTTAAATATATTTTAAACAATATTAAAATTAAAAAAAAAAAAAACATAAAATTCTGAATTTCAGGGATACTTTAAGTCGATAGTGTAGTTATTTATTTCCACGCAATGTGATCATTATCTCATCTGATCGGTCATTTAGCACCTCTATGATAATACACAATTGTAATAATGACTTTTTTTTTAAATTTTAATTCGCAACTTGATTACTTGTCCGTAAGTGGATGTTGTTTTGTAGAACATCCACTGCCAATCACTCAGAACGAACGTTATTTATTGGGATACTTGTTCAGATGGCAACATTTGTTATTTATTTAGATAAAGCTTCTGAAAAAAAATTAATACTGAGTACAAATTAAAATGTTGCTATATCCAAAAACATAAATAGTTTAGCTGAAGCCACCAGATACAGTCAAATTTAAATTTGGTAAATAAATGGTTAATAATATTCTTAAAAATTACCGACAAAAATCACGAAATCTCGGATGCTGTAGTACTCGTACAATTATTTTTAAAAAAATTATTGTGGCTCATTAATAAAATAATATCAGAAAGGTATGCCAAATTATTTTAAAAAGTTATTCCGTTGAAAATCCGAAATCTGTTGAAAATTTACGAAAATCTGTATTTGTTCATAAAATTTATTAATTTTTATAAATAATACTTACATTTAATGAATCTGCTAATAAATATGGTCCTTTCTAAGTCATTGGCATTCAATTGAGTGAGAAAAACTACATATATTTGTTGCAAAGTAGTGGAGTTGTGAATTTGTTAATCAAATTTTATATAAAATTTAAATTTATTGGTCTTTAATAAAGTATCAGAGGGGAAGGCTGGTTCCAAGTTGTTTAGAGTTTATTTTGTTGAACTAATGATATTGGCTGCGGAAAATTGACGAAAATCTGCATATTTCCATAAAATTTATTTAAATATATAGCCATTGATTTCAAATCGTAGATTTTCAAATTATTTATGTCTTACGGTCCAATCGAAAATCAAAAAATAAATATGAGTCAAAAAAACATGTTCTTCGAAACTCAGCTATTTATTTAATAGAAGAAACTCCTTTTGAAACTTCCTGACGTTTCGGTACACATGCGCACCTATTTCAAAGGTTCTTAACCTAAATAATTATATTAAAGATTAGTAATTTTAGTCTGAACAAATATGATGGATAATCACGTAGATCTAAATACATTGTTACCTGAGTTGATGATGGTTTAAAATAGTCAAACAGATCAAATTTCAGTCAAAAAAGTAACATTTAAGTCAATTGTTAAAAAAAAAAATATATTAAAATTTAGTCATTTTAGAAGTCTCAAAAAATTTCGAGACTTCAATCAATTAGACTACATTTTTTTTTTAAATGTAGTATGAGAAAAACAAATTAGAGTAGGTTAGGGCGGACGAACAGAAATTGACAGTTTTAGAAATACATGAAGAATACGTAATGATCGATGATGAAATAGGCAAGTTTCCATTGAAAACTACTGATGTGGAAGCGCGTAATTGAGTTTAAATTTGAAATAAGAAATTTAAAAAATTTTTTAAATGTGTGTATGTACACATACATACATATTCATTATTATATACACACATATAGCATACATACATATACACATATATACATATACAGATGATTAATATTAAAAACATTATTTTATAATACTCTGATAAATTTTATTAATATTTAGAATTTCAGTCTGTAAATTAACTGAAATCTTAAAATATTTTTTTATAAAAATAGACTCAATAATATGTCGTTGATAAGTATTTTTTTCTGTAGCTAATATTTTAATACGTTTAAAATCAAAGTAATGATTGAAATTCCAAGAATGTTGCGACAGAACTGTGTTAAAATTCCCAACTTTACAATCTCTTTTGTGTTCAGCAATTCTAGTTTTTAGTCTCCTGCCAGTTTCACCTATATAAGCTTTATTACAACATTGACATTTAATTAAATAAATAACACCAGATTTCAGTGTACTTTCTTAATAAGGTGTAGAAATAATGCCTTATTTCCAACACATATTCAACAAAATTTAAGTAAATATAATGTGACTAATTTAAATTATAATTTAATCTCAAAATTTCAAAAAACTAAATTCAATTCCCACACAAAATGTCTACGTTTAGAAATTGAAAACATTGTGAAAAATATTCAATAATTAGGTCAGTTTTCAAATTACTTACAATATCGTTTCTCAAGAGTTATCTGATGGCTCTTTAAACAAGTTTTTTGATTCACAAGATATAAGTCTTCGTAATATAAAATACTCAAAACGTGATGAGTGTATAAAAAAATTTGACTTATTAAAAAACAGATCTTTAGTTTCTAATATAGAGATTACTAATTTTAGATTAAATAAATGTTTTAAGAATTTATCAACAGTTGAAATCCCTGATGATGTTGCTGAAGTTTTAGCATTAGGAAACAATTTTGGAGTTCCTTTGAATGTTAATAGAATTCCTATTAATAGTTTAGTAGCTAATATTGAAAATTCTATGAAAAATATTAAAGAAGAAGATTTATTCGAAAAACTGTTACTCAAATAGTTTCAAATCACAGTAATAACAATAAATTTAAAAATTTAGAAAATTCTGTTCAATTAGTTCAAAATTTCCAAAAAAATCATAAAGATTTAATTTTTGTGAAGGCTGATAAAAGTAACTTAACGGTTGCAGCAAATAGAGACGATTATAACATTACAGTTGAAAACATCCTTAAGAATGATATTTTATAAAAGAATATTAAAACTAGTATGGTTCTACTATTGAAAATAAATGTCATGACATAGCTACTAGATGGAAAAATAAAAGATTAATTAACGACCAATGTGCATACCATTTAAAAACTCACAATAGTGTTATAGCAAAAGCTTATGCTCTCCCTAAAGTTCACAAACCCAATTTAAGTTGGAGACTAATTGTTTCTACTGTTGGCTCCCCAGCTTATAAATTATCAAAGTATATTTCAAATATTTTAAAACCAGTTTCTATAAACACTGATTCATTTGTGAAAAATAGTTGGGAACTTTAAGATTGTTTAAAAAATATAAATGTACCAAAAACCCATTCGATAGTTTCTTTAGATGTTGTGTCCATGTTTGACAGCATCCCATTAGATCTCGCTTTAGATTGCATTGAAGAAAAACCTCATTTAAATCATAACTAAAAATGAATTTCTAATAGCCACCAGAACAGTTTTCAATGGTACCGTTTTCTCCTTTAATAATAAATTTTATAAACAAGTTTCGGGTTGCCCTATGGGTTCACCATTATCTCCTGTAGTTTCTGATTTAGTTTTAGAAGATGTTGAAAAAAGAGCTTTACAATTGTTAGATTTCACACCTATCTTGTACAAACTGTCGCAGCATTCTTGGAATTTCAATCATTACTTTGATTTTGATTTTAAACGTATTAAAATATTATCTACAGAAAAAAATACTTATCAACGACGTATTATTGAGTGTATTTTTATAAACAAATATCGTAAGATTTCAGTTAATTTACACACTGAAATTCTAAATATTAATAAAATTTATCAGAGTAATATAAAATAATGTTTTTAATATTAATCATCTCTATATTTATATATGTGTACATGTATGCTATGTGTGTATATATGTATGCATATGTATGTATGTGTACATATACACAGTTTAAAAAATTTTTTAATTTCTTATTTCAAATTTAAACTCATATACGCGCTTCCAAATCAGTGGTTTTCAATGGAAACTTGCCTATTCCATCATCGTTCATTACGTATTCTTCATATATTTCTGAAACTGTCAATTTCTGTTCGTCCGTCCTAACCTACTCTAATTTGTTTTTCTCGTACTATATTTAAAAAAAATGAAGTCTAATTGATTGAAGTCTCGAAATTTTTTGAGACTTTTAAAATGACTAAATTTTAATTATATTTTTTTTTAAACAATTGACTTAAATGTTACTTTTTTGACTGAAATTTGATCTGTTTGACTATTTTAAACCATCATCAACTCAGGTAACAATGTATTTAAATCTACCTAATTATCCATCATATTTGTTCACACTAAAATTACTAATCTTTAATATAATTGTTTAGGTTAAGAACCTTTGAAAAAGGTACGCATGTGTACCGAAACGTCAGGAAGTTTCAAAAGAAGTTTTTTTTATTAAATAAATATCTGAGTTTCGAAAAACATGTTTTTTTGACTCATATTTATTTTTTGATTTTCGATTGGACCGTAAGACATAAATAATTTGAAAATCTACGATTTGAAATCGATAAATATCAACAGTCGAAGAAAGGATTGATTTTTTTCATCAAATCATTTGACAATATATAGCCATTATTGTCGCTAGATAAAGTCTCCCTATAAATAAGGTAGTTTCTAAAACATCAGCAAGTCGATTTTGTAATAATTTAACATTTCTAACGTTGAAATAACAAAATCTGTCCGTTGAAAACTGACGAACGTTTGTTTTTTTATAATATTTATTTAAACAATTAAAAATCTTATGAGGTATTAAAAATAATACATGATATTTATTGGCGAAAATTTTTTTAACAATTTTGAAAGGAAAGAAGTCTTTAGAGCGGCAAGTGGCTAAGATACGATTTTGTTTATCAAAGTTGTTTATAAGATCGGCAATTACTTAGCATTTAAAGAAATGGTAACAAAACATTATAATTACGTATATCTCAGAGAAATTAATTGAAAATAAAGTTTTGAAGTATTTTGAATGTTGAAGTAAAACTAGCATTAATTAATTTGTTAATATAAAAATAAGCCCATTTTTTGAATATTTTATCCGACTGGATATTATTTTAAGGAACGTTTTTAATGAATTCAGAACGTTTTACATGAATAAAAGTAGTTATAAAACAATGAGATCTTTTACAAAAGGAAATATGAGGAATCTGAACTTAATTTTTTTCAGTAAAAAATAAAGAAAAGAATGATTTTAAAATCGGTACGCGCAGGTCTCTTTGAAGTTTAGTTATTTTCATGTTAAAATTCATGTTAAAAAAATAATTGTTCACACGATTTCTTTATTCCGTGAAAGATTCTATCAGGGGTTCTTGCTGACTGGGAAAACGGGAAGTAACAAGTCCCCAACAATATGTGTATTGCAAAGACCCGCCATGCTGGAAAGTGTTAAACAATAACATGTTTTTAAAAATAACTCGAGAACTATTGATTTGAGGTCGAATATGGTCGTGTAAACAAATGTTTATAATTTTGCATTACACAAAAAAAGTTGTAACTATTTTAAACCTATTGTCAACGGCTATGCAATCAAATTCGCTTACCTGCACAATTGTGCGATTTCCAAACAAATAAAAAAAAAAGGATGTAAATACCCTGGAAAGAATTTTGGAAATAGAGCAGACGATTTGTACTAGTTCAAATGCATGTTCTTGGTTTTAACAAAACTACCAAGTTATTTACATTAAACATTATCAATATAAAATGAACTCAACTTCATATTACAAGTTGATATACTTAAGGTATTATACGGATAAAATTGTTTTCTGAGACTTTTTTTAAAATTAGGACTGTAGATTTATTAGAGCGTTATCTAAAGTTTGGTCTAGTTAGAAAAGGGCTGAACATTTCGAAGTTGAGATAAGTAAAGTCCAAAATCGCATCTTTTGCACGTAAGGCCTATCCCAAGGTATTAAAAATGTACCTTATTTTAACATAACACCTAACGGGATTTAACAAATTTTTTCAAAAACTAAGACACGGTAGAACGACGCAAAACAGAGATTCTGTGAAAATTTCGGCATTTTTATCTATTTTGTTTATGAAGCAGAGCCCTGAAACTACGAAAGAACAGAGAGGTCCGACAGGTTAGACACTCACACGCATTCAGTTAATCGACGTGAAGTTGAAGCGTCTTCAATTATTCTTCGCATGGATAGCTGTTGTTCTGAATTCATCCGTATAATACCTTAAGGTTATGAGTCCTAATGGCAACAATGGAAGCGGGGACAAGATTTGCTACCTCGGTCTGTTATATAGGTGGTATGCACGTGGCGCTGGCGGCACAGCGTCCGCCGCCTGTACCCCTCTGCCGACGACCTGTAAGTCGGCCATATTTTTACAGCAGCCGGCTTTATTTTTTATGGGAAAGGACTGTGTTTCTCAATTTTGTTGTATTAATTTTACCATTTTTCGTTTCCGCGATGGTTATTTGTGTCGTATTTGGCTGCTCTGAGTAATCAGCGAAGAATTCGGGAGTTCCTTTTTTTGCGTATAACATCTATTTTAAGAAATCAGTGCACTAAAACTCTGGAATTATCTACCCGATGGCGTGCGCTTTGGATTAGACGTATTAATCCCCAAAATTTGCAAGAAAAAGACATAGGGTCGACGGAATGTGTATACACAGAAATGAGGAAGACTTTTTGCTTCAAATATATATATGTTTTTCTTAAATGAAATTTTTTATGGAAACGCAAAATCTTATTCAAACTTAAAACTAGTTAATGGAAATTAGAAAAGTTTCAATTTCAGATATTTTAAATTTCTAAACAAGAAAAAGTTAAGAGTCTTATGGCATGTTACAAACATTTTTCTAAAAACTTCGAGATTATGATTCCCAGCCCTACCGAAAGAAATCTCTGATTTTTCTTTAGCGAAATAGCCTGGCCCATTTGAGTCTATAAACAAAGTCGATTTTAAACAAAATAGTCTCGGAGATAGTTTCAGAGATTTGGGTCCTTTTCGAGATCCTTTTAGTGGTCCTTTTAAGAGTGGTGCGACGGTAATTTGATGCTCCTTTTGTATTTGTCACGTACCGGGCGGGCAGAGTTATTTACAGTAGTTGGTCGTGGCTAATCCGCTCTCCCCTTTTAAATTTCTCTTCAAATTATTAACACTTTTTTTTAATTAATTAATTTTTTCATTATACTTATTTATAATTAAAACATATATACTGATATACAATTTTCTAGTTGAATTCAAAATGTTGTCTTTTTTGGCATATCTCATTCCATTTACGAGAAACGTTCTATTAATTCTAATTTTAAGCATTACAAAAAAAAGTGAGATATCTGAAGTCATCGAAACCCGTAGATTCCGAATTATTATTATTTTTTAGGCTGTTAACTATGAAATTAAAAAAAACTACTTCTAAATTTTAATCCGAAAGAATAAAAATAAACGCATGAATCGTTTCAAGTTCTCAATGAAATGTAGTTTGAAGGGTGTCAAACTGAATAGAGAAGTGCAGGTTCCCATTTACAGAAACGAATCTGCATCATACAACTGATGTTTGATGCAGTCCAATGAATTGTATAATGCAGATTACGCTCTTCATTACTTAATTGTAATGAATGGGAAGCGGCAGCAAGTAAATTTGAATAGGAAAATGCAGATAAGTTAGGGACAGTCCACTGTCGCGAACTTGTGAAACCAGGTAGCATTTTTAAGTTGCAATTTAAATTGGACTTTAAACCAATTTTAGCACTGTTCTCACTAGTTAAGAACAATAGGTGAATACAAAAAATTAATATTTTTCGGAAAATAAGTGTTCAATGTAGAATTTTTATCATATTTAGTGAAAAAACACATTTCCTGTTAAAACTCTTTTTGTGAAGAAAATAATTATTTTACTAAATCATATAAGTTTCAACACACCATAAGCTAAAATGAACTTTAGCTAATGCATATCGCAAAATATTTGGTTCAAAAAATGCAAAAAATCTTAATTATGGACGACCAGAACTGAAATATGAATTCTAACCTAACTTTTAGGTTATAGTTTTTTGTTTAGTAAATAGTCAATGTATAAATTAATTAAAATTTATTTTAAGTTCACTTTTATGTCAAGGTCAGTTAATTGAAGCTTATAATTTGTTTAAACATATATAATATACTGAAATAATGATTTTTTTTACAAAAACGGTTTTAACATAAATCGTGTTTTTTCGTTGCATACGATGAAAATTACACATATGTAACACTTAGTTTGCAATAAATCTTAATTGTTTCCATATACTTAGTAGTTCAAACTATGCGAAATAATTTTAAAAATAGTTGTTAAGTTCAAATTAAAATTCAGCTTCAAAATCTTACCTCATTGTTTTGCGAGTTCACATTTTGGCCGCAATGAAAAAATAGATAGCGTATTGATGCGCAGCGGATCCCAATAGTAACATTACGATTAACCGTCGTTTTTAAATCGATAACGAAATATTTCTTGGTGAATCGTGGTGGTGGTTAAATTTTGTGGTTATTCTGAGCCCAACAGTCTTAAAATTAGGATATTTTATTCTTGGTTGAAACTATGCCCTTCTCAGTTGATGATTCAACTTTTTCGTTGAACATCTAAACATTACGTTAAAAAGTTATACTGCTGATAGAAATTCAATCTTATTCAGTTAAAAATGCAACTGTTTAATTGAAAATGTATGTTTTGGTTGAGGATTCAGCTGTAGTCATTTTCGGAACAATGCCCGGTAACAAGCGTTGAATTCAGAAAAATTAAGAATTTGTATTCCTATGAATATGCGATTTTTCTTCCGTCTGCAAATCCCCCAACAGGGAACAGAAAAAGTGAAAATCCTATTCCTCTCAATCGACTTAGTAAAACTTAACTAAAGCATTTATTTAGCCTATTTTTCATTATTAAACCTTTTTATAACTTGTAAATTCGAAAAATATTCAAATTCATATTTATTTATATTTTAATAATTTATTTAAACGTATTAAGAAATGCAACAAAGAAATGTATGTAAATTTATGAATTTAAATAATGTTAACTCTAGAGAGGTCTGGGAGCACGGGCAGGGAGCCCCCTATGTAAATCTTTTAAAATCTCCGATTGGTTAAAATCTTTTGAAATAGCTAAATATTTCCTAAACATTTGGTAAAACTTTCGCATTAATTTGGAAGCATTGAAATATTTTAAATCGTTTTAAACCTTTGAAAACAATATTTCAAGTGTTTCTTTTTGCAAACAGATATAATTAATATGCAATTAAATTGTGCTTTTTCTTTTCCTCGTGAAAAACCTATAGAACTTGTATTTGTTGAAATAGATATGAAACACTATTTGCCCCTAAAACAACATTTTATTTATTTTCTCACTTAAACTAGCGCCTTGTGACATCGTTTTGTTTAGAGTTTTATTTTACTTCAAATCTGAATTGACGACATTCACTACACTCAGCCACCTCCAATCTCCTAACCCAGGTTTATTTTATTCGTCAATAACAACATTAAAAAAATGCCCTCTGCTCGGTTACCCATCGAGCACTGTTATATAACTATGATGCACAGTGGTCTGGAATAGGAATTTACTGTTCATAATCGTCCACAGGTCGTATTTCTTGACCGATTTAAAATGTTTTTATTTTAGAAATGCTCAGCAATTAACTTTTAAGAGAATTGTGGTTTGCTTTTTTAAAATTTTTTTCACAGAGCAACAATATATAAACAAATATAGTGACAAAATTGACCATTTTAGCTTTGTGAATTTTTATCTCAAGAAAAAATACAGATAGAAACTCACTATCAGCCAGAATTGTTGCACATGCATTCATAAAACATAATTAGTTTTAATAATATTTTACTTAATCATTATAAACAATTTCTATAAACAAATTCTTTTTAAACTAGTTTTTCTCATAGCTGAATTGATTTTTCTCAACAAAAGTGATTCATAATTGTCTTTAAAGCCATTTATATACTTTCATCTTTACCAAACATCCAAAATTTGTAAGACTGAATCGTGAAATAAATATTATCAATTAAAATTGTTCAATTGTGAAACTATTCATAATAATTTCATTGTTAAATTAGTGATGTTTCAATTGTTAACGTTTGAATTTAAGACCATCTAATTATACAAATTTTAAAATTAAATTATTGGGTTTGGAACATTCTATTAGAAATGAAGAAAATCTTCAGTCAAAAAATAAATCATATCAAGCCTCGTTATTTTCTTTGAAGTTTTTCATATTTTCCATACTAATTTATACAATTATGGACCTATAAGTGGTTTTAAAACATCTAAGTCATAAAAAAGAATCTTCTTTTTATAGTTATTTAGAATTTTCTGATACATTCGCGCTTTTATAATATATTTTCAGTTCATTCTCGCCTCCATTCTCTCGCTCGCTCTCTCTCTCT
>NC_046660.1:131425727-131436109 GCF_010883055.1 Belonocnema kinseyi
TAATATACAACTTACATTACATAATTCCAGAAATATTACGTATCCTTACAGTCACACCGTTAGAGAAAAATGTGCTTCTTATGATCCATTTTTGTAACATGTGTAACATTTTAGTTACGTACCAGTTCTATCACTCTGCGATATATCAGTTACCTTGCACAGTTCCAGAACTATTACGTATTATTTCAGTAGTACCGTTATAAAATGAAGTGACCTTTATGTTCTGTAATTGTTATGCTACATGATTGAAACAATATTATGTATGCATGTGACCTTTTTGTTACATGAAATTTACAGAACATATCCATGCGACACAATCTCATCGCATGCTACACGAGCTGCTCGTAAGTATAAGCGCACCTAGGGGGCGCGTCTGTTGGATCTCGCGGTTCGAGTTTGATAATATATTTATGTCAAAGTTCGCGCTCGATAATGTATTTACCTCACGTATCTGGAGCTTCGCATTCGATAAAAATGCGTCCAAAATGCAAAACTTTTCTACATTACGTTTAACACTATTATATTAAATGATAAAAGCATATTTTATTTTTCATGATTAATTTAATATTTATGCCTTATTCAGCATTAATCTTTATTCGAAGCTACCCGGAGAAAAAGATCATTTCAATAAATGTATATTAATTATAATATATAATATGCACAATTATTGAGAGACATAGTTTCATTGTCTTGTTTTTAGTATTCAAAATGTATACAACCTATCAAAATAATCTCATTTGAAAATGTTTAGTTCAAATTTAGGTACAAAAATTAGTTTTTAAACATTTTATTGCATCTTGTGTAGTTTTTCATAAATGCTGGTAGCGAAAACTCGATAACAAACATGGTTCGTTTCTTAAAGTCAATAAGAAAATTGCCAGGCGTCAAGTACGTACGAAAAACAATTTTCCAGTACATTCGGCACTTCTAATTTTTGACAGTTGTGTCTATTTCTTGTGTGCATGACACGCTATGCAGATATAATCGGGAAATTCTTGGTTCAAAATGTGGCAACGGTATGCTAAAGTAGAAATGTTACCGTATTGACAAGAAAAAATGAAATCCTACATGCCTGACTTCAATCCGAGTGATTTAAGAAAAGCAAACGTTAGCGCGTACCACATCGACTGAACCTACAGATATCTGTGGCAGATTCCGTGCATTCTCTTGTCGACCAGCTCCTCGCGAGGGGTTTTTCTCCTGTGGTTTCTTGATTTGAGCATACTGGAGTGAGTACGCGAGATGGATAAAATTTTATGCATTTTTCTCACCCCTGATATTGAAGTCAATCCCAAGTGTTTCAGCAGCCTCCTTCGCTGCTATATACAGAAATACTCCTTTAGCAGCTTTTTTGTGTTTTCTGATCATTTGAAGTAGAAGGTCTAGCCAATTTGCGAATATCCGCCGCGCACCCGAATGATTCTTTTGTGAAGATATTGGAGATAGCTACTGTTAGTTTCTAGCATAGCCTTTGAGATCATCAATGTATACTACATGAGTCATCTGTTTTTGACGTTATATTCTTGACCAGGGTAAGAGAATGTGAAGTTCATGTGAATTTTTTTTGACTATACTTCCTTTATTTTATTTTTTTTGCTAAAAGCTTTAGCTCTGCGATAAAGAGCCTCTTCGGTTACCAAATATTGCACATATCCACTTTAGCCAACCTACGTATGCCTTACAACCGTGTGCAAACGTCCATGAAATATTTCCAAATTATCATTTTTGAGTATTTCAAACTATGTGCATAAATGTAGTGTAGTTAAGAATTAAGTTTTTTTTCTCACTCTTGCCCGTTTCCTAACTACACTGTATTTATTTACGTAGTTTAAAATAGTAAAAGTAATATTTGCGTTTATCTAAGCCAATATGCTAAATTTCGCAAAATGTTCTTCACAAAAGTTGTAGCTCCTATTGAATTACATATTTTTTGTTTAAAATATTTTTTTCTGCAAATGATAGTTTCAGAGAAAATGAATGATATATCGATTTTCATGTGAAAAACCAATAAACATCATGGATTTTTGAGTTTATCTCAGCCAATACGCAAAATTCTGCAAAATTTACAGGCGAAAGTTGTAGATTTAATTGAGATACAGATTTTCTTTGAAAAGCATTTTTTCCACGAGTGAAAATACCGAGGCAGTTAATGATACATCTAACGATCAACTATTTCGGTATTGTGCATTACCATGGCAACAGGCCCTAAGTGGCTACAAGAGTAATTAGGCACCTCTGTGACTAATTACAGAAATAATGCTGGTCAATCCCCACTATTTCCCCCTACCCATTTGTAGTTTCTCGTGGGAAGCGGTAATGCACCCCCGTGACTGGTCACAGAAATTATGTTAGTCAAATCCCTACCCCTTTTCCTGGTCCTGGGGGGGGGGAGGCACTCCTGAAAAAAGGGAGATTGTTACACAATCTGAGAGAAATTTGACATGACTTGAATTAAGAGTGTCGTTTCATATATGTGGGAAATAAACCGCAAGCGGTAAAAGGCCACAAAGTCTGATATTTTATTTTATGAGAGAAAAGTTGAGAAGAAGTGTAGGAAGAGGTAGAGGCATCGAAGAATAAAATTTGTTGTTAGACTCATGTCATGAGGAAGTCTTTTGGCATTGCATGCTTGCAAAGCGGATCAAAATCATATATTCCGAGAGAGGAGATATGTTCATAAGGTGATAATGATGCTGATTCATAAGATTTAGTGGCAGTTTCTTTGATGTACTCTGAAATACAAGGTAATTGAAATTCTCTGTGAAGAACAGAATCCTTAGTATATCTAGGGGTTCTTATGACGCGTCTGATGAAATTATTTTGTATAATCTGGATGTGATTGATGTTACTTTCCAAAGCAAAACCCCAAATTGTATAGGCGTAGGTTATGATTGGTCGGATAAACATTTTGTAAACTAGGATTCCACATTCAGGTGTAGGACTCGAGTGTTTATTAATTATAGGGTTGAAATGCGAGATAACCCCGAGAGCTTTCCCTTTAGTTTAATGGATATGCTGCCTCCAATTAAGATGTTTATGGAATTTACCCCCTAGGTATTTAACGGATTTTTCATTCGACTGATGCATAACAATTTTTTGTTAGATCTATTTTGACACGCTTTCTGACTAACAAAATAATTGATTCTGACTTTGCTACATTAATTTTTATTCTCCAAAGCTTACCCCCATGCTGTAATGATTTCAAGAGCTTGTTTAAGTGTTTTTAAGATTTCCGGAACTAACCAAGAGGAAGTGGATAGTGCGGTGTCGTCTGCATATGCATAATCCAATTGTAACTTCGGGTAATTCAGGGATGTCGTTTACGTAGATAATAAAGAATACCGGACCTAAGATGCTGCCTCGGGCCCCACCCCCTCGGATGGGTTTCTGTTTTGAAAGTGTCTGCACTATTTTGACTGTGAATTTTCTGTTAGAAACATAAGAGTTTATAAAAAGGATGAATTCTATTGGGAAATTGTAATTTATTAATTTTCTGAGCAGTACCACATGTCAGACACTATCAAAACCTTTTTCTACATCGGGGAAAACAACTCCACTGTGTTTTCTTCGATTGAAATTTAAGCTAATGGCTTCGGTAAGCTTGAGCATCATGTGCTGCGTAGAGTAACCTTTTCTAAGACCGCATTGTTGTGATTTATGGAGGCTGTTTTCCTCGAGGTGATCGTTGACGCCAGTGAGTATTATTGTTTCAAAGAATTTGCTCATTGTATTAAGGAGACTAATGGGCCTTTAGCTGGTAGGGCGATATAGATCCTTGCCTTTTTTCTAAAAAACTAATGTGTGAGCTATTTTCCATGAGTTAAGGAAGTAGCTAAGTTGAATACAGTAATTGAAGTTATTAGCGCCGAGGCTAAGAAAAGAAATCGGAAGATTTTTGAGGACTAAGTTTGAAACTGAATCAGGACCGGGAGCCTTGTTATTTTTAGTAGTCCTAATTTGTTTCGTTACTTACTTAAGAGTTATGTTCTTAAAATTATTGGTTCTTGGGATTTTAAGAAAATCGGAGTCATTCCGCAATGTCCTGAGGGTTGGATGGTTCGTTATGTGGAGCGAAGTTACTTTCATAATTCCCCGCTAGATTTTATTTATCGGTGAGAGAGAGAGCGCAAACGTTTGATTTGGATTTTTGAGAGGTGAATATTAGATCGCGATTTCGTTAGGGCTTTAGTCATACGATAAATAAAGTTATCTTTAATTTGAAGTTTACCGACTTCTTTATTCCAATTTTTGCATCTGTGCTCTTGAACTTCAATTGCTATAGTTTTCCGAAGGTGGTTAATAATATGTTTAAGGATACAGCTTTTAGTTTTTTGGTGTGTACGGTAGAGTTTATTGCAAGGGTGGATAAGGTCTTCAATCTCGGGGCTGAGAGGTGGATCGTATTTTTTAATGGTAGTTAGAGGAACTGAACTGTGAATGGCAGTTTTTATGCTAGAGTTGAGATTGGTCATGGCGTCGTCAATGTGGGAAGTGCTTGCCATTGAAGGTTCAAAGTTAACATGTGTTTCTAGGTTCATGTAGAATGCTTGCCAATTTGCTTTTGCAAAATCATAGCGATGCGCGACAGGGGATTTTTCACAATTGGTAAAGGCTTAGAAGAACTGCACGATGATCTGAGTCAAGCTCATCTATAGTGAAAATTTTGTGGTTGTAAAAGTTACTTTTTGAAATTGCAAAGTGAATGTGGTCAGATTTATGTTTGTTGTCGTGAGGGAAAAAAGTATGCGAGTGCGGTTCTGAGATTGAAAAATTCTTATGATTTATCAATTCATATAATTGTTTACTGATTTTGTTAGTTATTCTGCTATTCCAGGCTAAGTGTTTAGCATTTAGCTCACATGTAGCAATTACCGAGGGCGCAAGTTTGAATATTTTACTGTAGTCATTTTTCTGAAATTCGCGACAGGGAGTCTGATAGAGCGAGACTAAAGCATTTGAATTCCCGTGAATTTTTATTCGTATGGCAGTAGCTTCGAGGGCTTTAAGTTCAAGAATTATTAGTTCATGGTGATCAATATTTTCTTGAATTAAGATCGGTACCTCTATTTGTATGATTTCTGTTTAATTTAGAGCCACGAACTAGATTAATGCGTAGGGATTCGCGTATTAAAGTTTCACTGAGAAAGCAAATGGTAATGTTATTTCTGTAGAGGTATGCGGCTAATTCATGTTTTTTCAAAGAATATGTTAAGCATTCAAAAAATTATTTTTAAAGTGTTATTATTTGGAAGCGACCATTTACGATAGCAAGTCTTAGTATATTACTTATAATCTCTGCGGTTGAATTGATAGCTTCGGTAATTTCAATTTTTCGTCCCATAATATCAGATGTTAAGGTTGTAGCTCTTTTTAGTATATTTACAAGATTTACTTTGATAACCTGACAGGGGTTATTTTTAACGGGGACAATAGTTGCAGTAATTTTATTTTGTTGACCTGGAATTTTCTTGGCGATGGGTGGTTTAACGCGAGTGCTCGTAATTTTCGGAGTTTTGGGTGGCTGTAATAGTTTGAAATTTGATCTATCTGCTTCTGATGTAGATGCGACTACAGTGCTGTAAAGTGGTGATTTTTTCTGTGGCTATACACTGACTTATGGGGTGTATTCACGTATATAATTATCTTTTTGAGCGTTCTGAGCAGATGGTTTATTAGGTACCGTTTTTTTGCGTATTATTAGTTTTTGGTTAATTATTTATGGGTTTTTTTTGGAAGCTGTTTTAAAAGCAGGACAACCTCCGTAATTGGTGGGGTGGTCTCCTACACAGTTAATATTTATAAAAGCAATAGACTTCAGATTGAGAAGCTGTTTTGCTTGAGGGGTATTCGGTAACGTTAACAGAAGAATTGGTAAGGCGTTTTTAGTTTGTCGGCTCCTCATGCCAGCAACCGACGTGATTGTGAACCTTTCCTCTTTTAGTTCGGAGAGATCTGAGTCTTCCGGGAATACGATGGGTATATTTCGAACCACTAGAAAAATGGGTGGAGAGTCAATGCTTTTATATAGGTGCCAAGGATCGGCCACGGCTGGCGCTGTCCGATGCGTTATCGACCGATTTGGCGAGCTTTCGCTTTTTACTTTTCGAGGTATCGATGTAAGAGATGTCTTCTGTATTTATCATGGTTAACGCCACTTTAGTGGCACTATTGTTTCCTGCTGGATAGGAAGCTAGTTTTGAGCTCTGTGACATTGGAGTCACAGAGCCCAAAAGTCTTTGATCAATCCACTTGATGCATCTGATAGACCAGAATATATCAATCTATCATGATCATAAGTTGATCTATCAAATTCTATGCTAATCAGAGATTTCACGATTGCAACGAATTCTCTACCGAGGTACTCATCAAATGTCCTCATTCAATTACAACAGGCTCCCCTGTGACTGTCTAAAGAAATAAGTAATATGAGCGTGGACGGTAGAGAAAGGTCTGCCGCTCATTGGATTGAAAGCTGTTACATTTCATCAGATGCATCACTAATTTTCTCAAAAAATGTCACTCGCAGAAAAAAATTTTCAAAACGAAAAATGTGCATCTTAATGAGATCTGCAACTTTTATTCAAAGTATGTAGCTAACTTTTCTGTATTGGCTGAGCTAAACGCAAAATACCTTGATTTTTAAGGTCTTTTTCATAAACATCGATTATCGCTCATTTTCGCGAAATAATCACTTTTATAAAAAAATGTATGTCACAAAAATATTTATTTTAATGAGATCTATAACTTTTTTTTTTGAAAGATTTTACAAAATTTTGCATATTGTTTTAGATAAACGCAAAAATACCATGATTTTTATGGTTTTTTCATCGTTTTACCATGAAAATCGCCTTGTCGCCAATTTTAACTATTATATTCGTAATCAACGCGTCAAAATACATAAGCATACGAAGTTTGAAGAAAATCGGAGAATTCAGCTGTTCGGAACTTTATCCCACGAGTCGCCTAAGGCTTTCGATAACCAGGTTTGCCGTCAAAGCAACATTGGGAATTGCGAAATAGGGGCAATAATGTGAGGCAAAAGAGGAGACGGCTCATGGTGTCACCCTGAAAGACGCCTCTCTGAAATGTGACCTTGATAGTTTTCACACGATGTTTCCCAGGTGAGATAGTAAATCTGGTTTTTCAAAGGGGCATCAATCTGTCTATGCAACTCACCATGTGTGGATGAAACTTTAAGCTTTCCAACAGACAGATGTTCAGTCTACGGGAGATTCAATCGAAAGCTTTCCGGTATTCAATGCGGACCATCGACGGACAGCGCTGGTAGGATAAGGCGTTTTGCAGACGTATCTCTTAGTCTGGGATCCGAAGCGGAGGGTGAGCATTTATTTTAGGGACTGATGATTTGATGATTGATTCTTGTGCAGAATGTTCTCCTGATTCCGAATGGGTGCACATAGCGTATTCCCAGTCGTTTTGTTGTTATTTGACATTTTAGGTGTTTAGATAGAAAAACAATAAAACAGCGTTTTAAGCAAAGCCATTTCTACAGTACATTTTGTATCATTTCATAATTTTTTTTAATCATGTAGAACTAGCTGAGAAAAAGACTTCGTTTAAAAATGTTTTAAATTAGGCTATTAGTTTAGAAAATTCTATTGAGTAGAATGTTTACGCCTATACGCTTGTGTATCAGCATGCGGTATAGATTTTAAGCCTAAGGCTTCCAAGCCCCCCCCCCCCGCTGGCTGCTCCAAATCGATGCTCTTAGAAAAACAGTCGTACACATAGACGTGAAAGCTTTGAATTTATTTTGAATCTTGTCAAAACTAAATTAATAGCCTAATTGAAAAAATTTTTAAACAAACTTTCTTTGTCCCAGCGGGTTCCATATTATTTAAAAGAAAATTTGAAACAATAAAAAATGTAAGGTAGAAATGGCTTTTAATTATAACGCTATTTTATTGTTTTTCTCGAAAACTATCAATTAAATCAATAAACACCATTAACAAAATTTGTGCATATCACACTTCTTTAAATGAATATGAAAGAATATTTTCAAAAATTTAATCATTTTTAGAGATATCAGATTTTTTATCTAAACATATAAAATGTCCATTAACAACAAAACGACCGGGAATTCGCTATGTGCACCCGATATATTCGGAATCAGATAAACATTTGGCACAAAAAACAATCATCAAATGATCAGGACCTAAAGTGAACGCTCGTATGCTCTTGGATTTCAGACTATATGGATTAGCAGGTTCTCCCGACATCCCGGTATGCCTTTCTGTGAGCCGCTTTTTGCGTACATCTCTTGTTACTCACGTCCGATTGACCGAACAAACCTATTTTTTACGATAGCCGTAAAGATGTTATATAGTTTGTTCACGGAATTTATTTGCCTGTAATCGTCGGGAGGAGCAATTTGCATCCTTCTACCAACTACTTTGAAATGGGCTGCACCGAACTTAAGATATGAGATTAAAATGCTCTCCAAATACTAGTAGTGCTACTAGTGAGCTATTCATATTATTTTTGTCTCCATTCAGCGGATAGTGTACTTCGCAGGCTTCTCTCCAAAATTGCTCGACTACCTCTAGTTTTGGCGGGTGGTCAAAATCGTAGAATGTTTTAGAACATTCGAAATAGATAGGTAGGGGCAGTTCTGGATACAGATTTTCCGTATGAATAGTAAACTTGCGGCTAGAGCGCAGAAGGCTGTAAAATTGGCTTCGCTCCTTGTGCTGACTAATGAATCACAGTTCTGAACTATCCACACTATCGATATTGAAAATCAATACTTGAAAATCATGGGAATGGATATTTTCAGCCACAAAAATATGGAATAGGAGACGATATGATATACAATAACACAATATGAGACTATTTAATACTGTTATTCCCGGAATTGAAGTTTTTCACCCCAAAATAATATAATCTTTGATGTATTAAATGTTTATCGCAATGGTGCGTCATTGAATATTTCCAAGATCTGCAACCGCCCTCATGCTATTCTAAGAATTCTCGGTAAACAAAATTCCATTCTGATGACGTCATCGTCGATTCCTGGAATCCTTATCTATGTTAACTAAATTACTTACGCGTTCTGCTTTGGTATTTTCTGATAGGGGCGTCATGTTTCATATAATGAAACAATTTCTGGGGTAAACAAAATTCCATTCTGATGACGTCATCGTCGATTCCTGGAATCCTTATATATGTTAACTAAATATATTAAACGTTCTCCTTTGATATTTGCCGACAGGGGCGTCATATTTCATATAATGTTAAACAATTTCTGGTGGAGGGGAAGAGGTCTCTATAAGAGGTCTCTATAAGCAACAAGAGCTTAAAAGTCGTTTAAACGTATTCCTGAAGAACATTCAAGAGCTAAAACAAGTCATTCATGTGCGAACCGATTTACAAGCTCTAACAAGGAAATTTAAATGTGTGAATCTTGAAGATAACAAGCAGTGAAGGAGAAGAAAAAAAATGGATTTCCTGTAATTAAACAAAGCCGCTTGCAGTGAAGATTTTCTTCCAACAAAGAAGCTGACAGTCCTAGAAGTTAACAAGGGATAGGAAATAACGGTCATTAAAGAGGTTAAAACAAAATATGGAACGAAAACGCTTGTAATCATATAAAAAAAAATTCAACATTTTTCTACCTCAAAGAATGGCAAAATTGTTTGAAGAGGATAAAAATCTGTTTATGAAAATGAAGAAAGTCTGTGAAGATCAGCATCTTGAAATGGTGTATTTGGGTGGACGATTTAACTCTATTGAATTTGTAGAGAAAAATGTATAAGTGTGTGCAGTTTTTCAATTATCATTCAGTCTGTGACATGTTTCAATGAGATATTCATCATGCCGTATACTCCACAAAATCAAATGTTACTTGCGATCACATACAACCTGAATTCATCATTCACAAAACAAATTATTTTCGGTGCTGAATTAAAAAGACGGAAAGATCGCCACAGCCATGAAACTCCAAGCCAGTCATCCTCGTGCAATTATAACCCTGAATCCTCAAAAGTGGAAATTGTTCAAAAGTTACTTCAACCTCATGACAATCTTCTTTGATGGCCAAGAGAAGCAACAATGACCGGTATCTTCTGGATCTGAGTATTATGCCGTTTCAACATACAAAAGATGTCATTATTAAGATCATCGCTGAAACTGTCTGGCGTAAAGTGAAATCGCTATCTGTGAAAAGTGTAAAATCTTATATAGGAAAAAACTATACAAGGTTAAAGAGTAAAGCAATGAAAAAACTTATATTTATTAATCTCATGCGATTTGAAATTCTGTTTCTTGAAATGATTACTTTTTATAATCCGAATGTGTATGAAGAAGTGATTGATAAATTACCAGAACTCAGATGCGTGAATGGTAGCTTTATAAATTAAAAA
>NC_046660.1:131436209-131452010 GCF_010883055.1 Belonocnema kinseyi
ATCAACTTTATTCAGAAAAAACTTAAAATTAATACAAAAAATTCTTACAAGCTAGATTTATATATCCAACTACTGTGTGAGTCATCGAAACTTAACCATTTCACAAATAGCTTATTTCCTCGCTTTTTCAGTACTTTTTCAACCAGATAAATGTCTGGATGTCTAACTTTACCTAGTTCTTGTTCATAAAAACTACCTGCAATAGGGTTACCTTGGTTATTTTTAGGCTTATACGTTACTGGTTCAGCATTCTTGACATGGCTTACATTAAATATTTTAGTTGTTCAATTAGGTGTGCAGCCTTTCTCAGAAACATGCTTAAATTTAGTTATACGCACTTCATCTCCAACTTTAAATTCCCTTGTAAGCTAATTTGCATCCACATTTTATTCTTTAAAGTACGATTAACTCGCTCGCAAATGGATGCTTTTAAATTGCTAAATGTCGAGTATAAATTTATCTTGTATTACTTCATAAGATTTTCAAAATGCGAATTGTAAAATTCTTTTCCTCTATCAACATGTACATTTTTCGGTATGAATCCCTCATCAAGTACAGATTTAATGGCTGCGGCTACATCTTCACCCTTCTTGGATTTGACGGGGACAGCCCAAGCAAATTTTGAAAACATGTCAATTACAGTTAAGATGTAGTTGTATCCTTTGCTCACTCTCTCGTATGGTTGCATTTCAACAACATCAGCTTGCCAGATCTCATCAATGCCACGAATATCGAAACGTCGACGTTGGTAATTTCGTTTAGCTGGCTTGTATAGCTTCTTCACCAACTTCAGCTTCTCAGCGTCCTTTTTTGAGTGCATTCAGACTGGTGTCTAAGTGACTAATGAGCTCTGCATTTCGATACACCAGTTTTTCAATTGATTCAACATCAATTTTAGCATTTTTGAAATGTTTATCTGTGGAATTTTCCAGAGTTTCAAGCATCATTGTATTGTTGACTACTTCAATTCGCAAAGAAGCTATAACATCATATATAGTCTGAATTTCACGCTGTATCAAATGTTGCATCATATTAGATTCACAACATCATACTGCTCTTGAGATTCAGCCACATTACATAGCCTCCTATTATCCATTTCATAATTTCCTTCAGATGTGACTTTGAAACCCGTTCCAGGAGGAACGCGGCTTGTATTCTGTGTTCGCTTGGAAGGACGTCCGAATACATCGATCCTCATCCTGAAAATGATGAAAATCTTGATAAACATCCATTAATATATAATTCCAGCTTCACGTAGTTCTTCTATAATTAATATTATTTCATTGTTGTGATTTGGATTTCCAGCTGCCTGAGAGGCTAGCAGTAAACGTAATTGATCTACCAATTCATTCGGATCATCCCGGTAAATGTAATCCATTAGACTTTTCTCTCTGGCAAACATGTATTTTGGGGTTATACCTACACCTGATAATGATTTCCGTTCTCTACTTCGTCTACACGGAGAAAAACGGAAGGTCTGTTTAGCAATATAAACGCGCAAACAGACCATATTGCAGGGCCGACTATAAGAAAGCTCTTGAATATGGCTAAAGCGACTATCTCTATGAAGTAAAAACAAGAGGTCCAAATCGACAATCTCAGAAATTAGACTTGATTTCCACAGATCGTCGTCTCGGTCATCTCAAGCTGGCTGACTCGATCATTGTGAAGCGTCGGTTTGGAAATCTCGAATGGTCGATTTGATTTCATCAGAGATTCGACTGGGTCGTATTTAATGATCGATTCGATTATCTTAGATATTTCACGTAGTTATTTCGGATGGGCGATTCGATCATTTTTAAAGGTCGACTTGATTATTTCAAAGTGTCAGTATAGATATTAAGCAAGGAAAATTCTGTTATCGCAAAGGCTCGATTCGAAAATCTGAGATGGTGAAAAGGACTATTGGTGATAGTCAAATATATATTTTTGAATTATTTTAAAACAAACTTTTGATTCTCTCTGTCTGAACTGGCATGAGGTTCTACTATGTAAATAGTGGAAAGTCCTTTATCAATTGATTTAGAATAGGCATTCCGATAATAATCATTAATCAAAAAGTTACTAATGCTTATAAAAATTGTTAAAAATGTAATTAATAAAAAATAATTATTTATGAATCTAATGTTAACGCTTTTTCTACGAATTAGTAGTTTTTTTTACTGATGATTGGTATAGATTGAAATCTATTCATAAATTAATAAAAGTCATCGGACTATTTAATTAGTACAACTTCATACGAATTCAGATACGGAGTATGAAATATTCACCATAGTATTTAAAAACCTTACATAAATTATAAATTAATAAAGTATACAATATAACTGTAATAAGACAAATTATAAATTAATTATGAAAGGTTTAAAATTCGATAAATACTTGATACATAAATGCATAGTTTATTTTATTAAGTAGAACTTATTATATAGAACTTATATGATATTACTGGTACGATATAATCAACTTTAATCTAAAAAATAATACTAATGCAGGATTAAGTTAAATACTGCAACTGCAATTGTTAAAATTAAAAAGTCTCTTGCTAGCTGCTTTCCTTCTTTTTGAGCCGCCCCATAAATATTCCCTAGAACAATGTAAATAATAAATTAGCATAAAAACCATTAAATCATTTTCTTATTTAAATAAAATAAAAGTTTTTAAGGTAGAAAAACAAATGTTTTGAAAAAAGTGGATTTTTAAGAATAAAAATCAATCTTCAACAAAAAAGATTATTTTCAAAAAAAATTATAAATTTAACACAAGATTTTTAACCGAAAAGTAAAACTATTAACAAAGAAGCAGAAATTTCTACCCCAAAAGATAAATTTTCTACAAAATAATTGAACTTTGGACCAAAAAGTTCAACTTTTAACAAAGGAGATGCACAGAAAGAAAAAAATGTCATCTTTGCAGCGATTCCAGAGTAAATGTTACATGTTACAACTCTATTTAATCTTGTTTTGTTTCAATGCCATAAAATTCAACTGAATCTACTTGAAAAAAAAAACCGCAACAAAAAGTACTTCTGTTCTTCCATTTTTAGGTTTCCTTTTCACCCAAAAAGAGTAGTTTTTAACAAAATACATTAACTTTCTACCCAACAGTACAATTTTTAACTTATACCGTATACAGGATACAGTTTCAAATGAAAATGGTACATATAGTTAAATTTTCAGACAAAAAATCTGTTTAAAAAATTATATTAAAAAAAAAACAATTTTCAACCAAGAAGATGAATTTTCGACAAAGAGTATCAAATATTCTATTAAATAATACAAATTTGTAACTTTTTGAATTCACAGGATACAGTTAGAACCAAACATGGAATTGTTAAATTTTTTGATTAAATAAAGAATAATTTTAACAATAAAAATATATTTGCAATAAAGCATTTAAATATTTAACAAACAAACAAAAAATTATCTGACCAAGAAGATTAATTTTCTACAAAACAGTAGAATTTTCACATTAAATATTAATTAAAAATGAAACGCATAAATTCTCAATAAAAAATTTGAACTTTCAAGTAAAAACCAGCAATTTTTTTTCAAAAAATGGAAATGTATAATTGCCAGTTTAAAAAACTAATTTCCAACCAAACATGAAACGAATTTTAATAAAAATAGTTACATTTTCAACGAAGGAGATGAAGCTTAAAGAAAAAATTAGAATTTTTAACAAGATTCTTAATCAAAAAGAACCATCAACAAAGAAGGACCATTTCCTACCCAGAATACATTAATGTTTAACCAAATAGTTAACTTGTAAGTTTATAAGATCAATTCTGTACAAAAAAAAGTTTTTCCAACAAATTACATACACCTTTACCCACATATTTTAATTTATAAATTAAAAAATAAATTTTTACGTTAAAATGACACTCTTCAAGTTTTATTTTTTAAAACTAATTTTTTATTTAAATGCATTATTTTTAATAAAAAAACGTATCTTCTACAAAAAGTTGCATTTTCTACTATATAGTTGTTTTGCGAAACAAATTTTGGAATTTTTAAACTAATATGGAATAGGTACATTTTTATTTGGAAAATATAATTTTTTATTTAAAAAAAATATATTTTTAATAAAAAAACTACGCTTTCACAAAAAAGTTGAATTTTCTACCACATAGTTGACTTTCTAATCAAATTGTCAAAATAGTTATATTTACATTATTTTTTTACCCCAAAAAAGGGAAGTTTTGATAAAGGTGTTCAATTTTCTACAAAACAGTTGAATTTCCAAGACAAATTTTCTATACAAAATAGTGTCATTTTTAACCCGATAATAAGAAGTTTCAACAAAAAGTGAGTTTTCAATAAAATAGATAAATTTTAACTTAAAACGTTTAGTTTTTGACTTGAAAAATAAAATTTCAAGAAAATACATACATTTTTAACCAGATAGTTGAATTTGTAATGGAGAAGATTACTTTTCTACCAAAAAAGATCAATTTTCGACAAACTACATAAGTTTTGAATTAAGCAGTTCAGGAATGGAGCAGGTAATAAAACAGGTATAAAAAATAATTATTGAACAATGACTAATTACCTATAAATATATTAATTGTGTTTTTACTGCAGTTCCAGCTCTCCATTCTCTGCATATAGGAGCACGAGTACGATCCTGCTCCTGCCATGTGTCCTTCAATGAATTTCAGGAGTGAATGTCAGAACTGAAAAATAAAGATTTAGTTTTAAATTAATAAATACAATTCAAGGTGATCCTAAATCGCTTAATCCGAGAATGAACAGTGATTACTGAAATAATTATAATCTACTTCAAACTAACATGAACCTCAAAAAGATTAGAATTAAATGTCTGAAATCTTACATAACGTATGGAAAATATTAACATCACAATTACGTATTTAAAACAGGTACTTACAGAATAAGATATTTTCCATTAATCCTCAATAAATGAACTCACTTTACACGGAAATCTTGAGTAAAAACATTTTTTTAACAGAAAGCACCAAGAGTTCTACGAATTCTATATGCTAGCAAACTAGCGATACCCTTTAATTTTTCACGAGTATGATTGACGCGCAAAAATCAAGTAATTGACCATATGCAGTGGCCTATCTGCTCCTTCGTGGATGGTCGAAATGAGTGAAAACAATATGTGCGGATTCACCATGCCGAAAAGGATACCTTAACTATCCCTGATGGTAAGCCTGATGTTCTTATAAAAGTCAGACTGACGATAAAATAAAAGTCTTTTTAACCATGTCGAAAAAAATCTCGAACCACCGCTCGACCATGTAGAAAGACTTTCTAGCTCTCTAAATTTTGACCATACAACGTTGGCCATCCATTTTTCTCCGTGTATTTGAAGTTTTTGGTGGAGATGGGGGAAATTAATTTCATTATAAAGTTTTTATATTTAAAGGCCTTACTGTCACGAATTTCTCCATACGGCTTATAATTTTTTTTATATGCGTTTGTTGCAATAACAATTTGTCCACAATTTTCAAAATCACTGGGAGTTATAGAGGACTCTTGAGATACTTTTTTGAATAAAAGTTGAAGCAAGCCTTTACTTTTGGGAATATTCAAATTACCCACATGAATATAGTTCTGGCTGAAACTTATCTGAGAATCTCCAATCATTAATCTATCTTTCGTTGATTTCCTTACTCCATACACATTATCGAGTTCTCTACTTTTCACCCAACAATATGAGATACTTTTTTGCATCATCACCATCAATCCATAAAAATGTAGGTGTTTCAGAATTATTTTCCACTTCACTAGCAGTTGATGTTTCTAAATTAAGGGGGCCTACAGTTTCGTCTGCTTCTTTCTCATCGCCATTAATTGATTTATATGACAAATCATCGTCCCCATCAATACTTTCTTCAACTTTATTCTTCGCCTCTACTTTCCCTCTAATTGTTTCAACTTTTTTCATATTCTTCAAACCACCAACAATCTTCTCTAGTGGATTAACAATAGTTTTAAAAGTGTCACCTAATGTGCGCTCAAGTGTTTTCTTTGCTAAACTTTATCAACCTATGTTTTCGTCGAATTAATTCACTAGCTCTAGCAATTTTATGCAAAATATTCTTTTCAACGTCTAAGGTGTGACTGTCTTTATATTGATCATTATATATATATATATTTATTACTTTTTCAGATTTATGAAACAATCAAAACATTTCCTATATCTTCCTTGGTTCAGATTTCTATCCTTGTCAATTACAACGAATCCACAATTTTCGTTATTCGAGCAAGTTAAACAAACATTTTTAAATTGCGAATAATTCATATCAGTATTTACATGATCATCATAAATGTGTCTAAGATTCATTTCATCTTGCTTGAATAACACAAGTAAATTAACATTGTCGCGTGTAAGATGTTTCGGAATATGAGCATATGTCTGTCTTAAGTAAAAAACATTCGACATTCTTGTGTCTGCCAATAGAAGAGAATGCTCTTATGTTACCTTGTTTCTCACAAGCCATATCATCAAATACAATTACTGAGTTTGGTTTCGCTTCACTTGGCATTATAACCTCTTCATGCTCATTGAAAGGATTGAACTGAAGGCCATTTGCTGATTGAAGAACTTTGTCTAAAAATGCATACCTTGGTTGCTTTAGCGATTTTGAGTCGATGTAAATATTTTCAAATCTCAATCCATTTGGATGTATCAGTAGAGCCAGCAAAGCATTTGTCTTTCCACAGTTGGAAGGCCCACAAAATATACTCGTACACTGTTTGGTAGCAAATGTCCATTTCGTTTTTCTTTATTCTCGTTTTGAACAAGCGAATCAAAATTCTGGATAGGTAGTTTCACAGTTTGCGCATCATACTGCATCTTGACAAAGCCTGCTCAACAGAATCATCAACAATTTACCGTTGGATTTGCATTTGCTTGGTTACCAGTACTGTGGACCAGGCACGAAACTAGCCAAACGATTTAGCACGAGGTGATCCAGGAATCAATCCACTGGACGCTGCTTTCAAAGAGCACGATATAGTCTACTCACAAAATAGAGAAAATATAGAGGCTAGAAACTCAACTGACAGTGTACTAGCTGAAAAAGCTTGGAAACGTGTCCTTGCTATGGACGCAGGCATAGGTGAAAAGGCGGCTGCTTGCGGAATAGCAAATGCAATGAAAGCGAAATCAAAATTGGGGATGGGTCTCAGCAAGAATAGAAGATCTAAAACTACATTGAGAAAAAATGCTGCTGCAGCTAAAAAGTCCATGATTTCAAGCAATGATGTGCAAACTCTCATTAAATCTGCACTCAGAGGCGCATAAGCAGCTGTGATAAAGGCTGGTGGAAGAAGAAATGTAAATAGACCTCGTCTTTTACCTATACCAGCTAATGTGGGAGGATTTTTACCCTTTCTCATACCCGTTTTTGCTGGTCTCAGTGCTGCTGGGGCACTAGCTGGTGGAGCTGCTGGAATAGCTAAGGCTGTGAATGATGCAAATTCGACAAAACAACAACTTTCAGAGAGTAAACGACATAATGAAACAATGGAAGCCCTTGCTTTAGGAAAAGGTCTATACTTTAAACCATATAGACAAGGATTAGGGCTTCATCTGAAACCGTATAAACATGGATCAGAACTCAAACGCAAGGCAAAAAACTCAAAGTGAAGGTACTTCATCGAGCCTTAACTGATGCAGATTAACTAAAATTGGCAAAATCTGTGAAGATTCCACATTTTCGAGGTGTTTTTATGCGAAATAGATTACCAGAGAGTGGATCGCGTAAATATGAATGTGCTATTGTTAATCTTGATTATAAAATGGACCAGGACTATATTGGTGTGCCTATAAAAAGATTAAGGGTAAAATAATTTATTTCGATAGCTTCGGTAATCTTCGACCACCTTCGTGTGTGGACATTCATGCTTGCAATTTCTATGCAATCAGTTAAAATCTAAGAGTATGTTTACTCTATATAAGTGCTAATATTTTTAATATAAAGTCAGTTGAACGCCAGCTGTCATCATGGATGATTCATTGATGTTAACATTATCGTGAACTTCTTCAATCCTGGAAACACACTATTTTCCTCCAATTGAGTTGTCTTCTTATCAAAAGTACACGCTTGGACTCGTTGAATTTCTAACCTTTAATTCGATACCCAATGTAGACATTGGTCAAAATAAATTTACTGTAGTCACGGTATAAATTTCGAACCTAATGATTCCATTGGTCATTTGCTGAGGTTTTCACCATGCAGACTAGATGCTAAGCAAGCTTATGAATCTGATCAACCGCTGTCAATCATAAAAGTCAATTGTTTGAGAATTGAGTGTAGCATAACTACAGGTGCATACATTAATGGTCAAAAATCACATACTATTCATGAATTTTTCCCTCTAGTGCCACATGGATATAAGATAGTGGAATTACCATCTCATTTCATTTACTTACCAGTCGCTGTGCAGACAGTAGCTCATATACAGCTCCGTATAGTTGATCAAGAGTGACATTTGCTCAATTTTCGTGGTGAAGTTGTAACAATCAGACTACATATCAAGTCTCCCTAATAATGGGTATCGTCTTCAACACACACACATATTTCAAATCTCCTTCGAGAATGAAATTCATTTAGAAAGATTCAAATCTTCTTTGAGAATTCAATTCTTTTTTTGGAAAATGAATATTAATTTTTATCAACATCCATTGCCTCCTGTGATTGGATTTTGTAGTCGCATGGAAGTGTGTCGCTTGTTTACGGCTTCGAATTAACCATTGAGGTCGAGTAAGAGTGCGATAATTTAGCAAAGTTTTCCTATAGTCATCAAACGTGGTTGTCCTCAAAGTGGACCCTTTAATCCCTTTGTCTTTCTTTTTCTCCCCTTCTTCCTCCAAAACTTTATAGGAATACAATTTGGACGTTAGCCCTACAAATTCAATTAAAATTTTCCCGTTACGTTCGTCCTTCACGAGTCACAAGACTTTTTTATTTAGTAATTCAATTTCGTATACATTATTTGGTGGATAGTCTGAGGTGTCAAATTTAACAGGATCTTTTTTAATATACTCATAAAAGTTTGGTTCCGTAGTGTGGTAAATCAAGCTGTGTGTGTCGGTGTAGAGTAATTTTGTCTTGTCACCAAATGTGTACTTCATGTAATTATAATGAAAGTCGTAAATCATTATCTTTGACTTGTCTAGAACTGTGAAGTCTATATAGATGGGCTTATTGAATTTAATTTTAATTTTTCTCATTTCAATGATCACCATGTCCTGACCAAATATAGTGCAGCTATGAAAATTTGAAATGAATTTTTAAACAAAAAGATTAAACGTTCCATCAAAAAAAAAAAAATTTTAACCAAATTCATAAATTTTCAACAAACAAGGTGAATTACTCAGCAAGGAAATTAATACAATTTTTTACTACAAAAGAAAAAGTTTCATTAAAATACAGAAATTTTCAACCAAATACAGTCAACCTCTTCTATAGCGCCGATTTCGGGGCTGACGGTGTGTGGGAACTAACCAATTATAGCTTGCTCCGCTTTGATTTGTTCACGCCTGACTGCTCTCCTGAGTGACAGCCGCAGATGCCGCGCACCCCGCGCAGCACCTGTTACACCTACATGCGGCGCGGCGTCAATTCTCGGAAGGGCTATAGAACGGAGAGCTATTGAAGAGTTTAACTGTAGTTGAATTTCAATTAAAGAAGATAAATGTTGAACCAACCAAGGCATAAATAAACTCTCAAGAAAAAGCATACTTAAGAATTTGTTCAACAAATACGTTCAATTTGTAACTAAATGAAGATTTTGCGACTAAAATAATGAATCTTCGACCAAACAAATGCATTTTTTGCAAATTATTTCCACTTTCAAATAAGAAATTGAATTTTAAACCAAAGAAGGTTTTTCAGTCACTATTCACGATTACCCAAAAACTTAAAAATTTGATCAAATAGCTATATTAGAAACAAAAATCGGTTAAATTATTTTTACATAATAATTTACCGGTTGGAAAATGGTTCTAGGTGCTTTAGATTTTAGAACGATTTTTAATACCGTTAGATATTTTAAATCGTTTTAAATTTCATAGCACCCCGACCTCTTTCCAACGTTGATGATTTTTAAACAATATTCAATAATAAAAACAGTGGGTAAATTTCATTTGTAATTTTTTTAATGTTGGAAAAGGAGTCGAGGTGCTTTAGAATTTGAAACTACTTTTAATATTATCAGTCAGATACACACTATTTTGCCCATCAATTCCATTTTATTAGAAAAGATAAAAATTTTTCGTATATATGTTCTTTTTTCCAGCAGGAATGTCTAAAACACTTTAATGGTAAGTTGAATATGACAAATTCAAATTTTTGTTACAACCATATTTGACACGTTATAGTAATGTAATTAACAGTAATTGTAATGCTTTCTTTTAACAAATCGCTTCGACTTTACTTCAATTTCATTTTACAATACTTTGATTTTTGAGAAAAAAACTCATGAAATAAAGCGCGGTACCGGCTATTCTATAATCTAACCCAAAAGCCTACAACCAAAGTCAAACTTACGGTATGATTCCAGCAAGAATTGATATTAAGTAAAAATTAACCAAAATTAACCGCTTCTGCTAAATTTAATCATGAACATAAATGTCACATTCTTCTTGCGCGTAAACTTTAAAAATAAAATTTTAATATAAAAAATAAAAAAATCAAATAAAAAAAAGTCACTACATTTTTGTGTAAAATGTAGACAGAAATCGCGGTAAAAGGAGCCTTAGGGTTCCGAAACACTATGCGCTTTCGCCAGACCGGTTTTTCGTGACGCAAAAAAACTGGAGAGTGCTTGCTGTGATACACTCTCCGGTAAAAACGGATGTCTTCGTTGGAGGAGATAGTAAGTTTTGGTAAGATATTTAGTTCAAAACATAGGAGTTCGTTACATTTTGGAAGCGGAAAGTGAATCATCGAAAATATTACATCCATTCGTACCATTTTGCAAAAGATCCAATTGAAAAATTACAGACATTTTTTCCCACAGTGATGATTTTTGTATAATTAATTTTATACACTTATTGGTATCGAACATTTTTAATATAAAGTCACCCGCTCTGCTATATGTCGATTTTCTTTCGAAACAAGTTGTTGACTGACTCATCCTGCCGACCAGTTATAAGGCGCTTCAAATGGCTATCAAATTCGCTAAGGGAAAACTAAATCTAAACGGGTAAGTTGTTGAACACCATCTTCTAAGCACATACTTTAAAGGCAATTATACCGGTCGGTTCGGCTTTCTTTTCCCCGAAAATGTTATTTTTGTAGTTCTTTTTGTAAATGAAAATGGAGTGTATTTTCTCGCTTGAAAGTTGCGCGAGCTATACAATAGCATCGTAGTATAGTGATGGCGAGAGGCATTGTCTGTATTTTGCAAACCTCTCTGTAACAGCTGTCAGTTTGTTCACATCCAAACGACGTCTGAAATCATGAATTGTTGGCCGCAAAATTTTAAACAACTGGTCTAGAGGCAATTATGCCAAACCTTTTAGCTCGTTTTTTCCTGAAAATGTTCTTGTTGTTTTTTGTAATTGAAAGAAGAGAGTATATTTCCTCGCTTGAAACTGTATATGTGTACATGTATATGTATATATTTATGAATATGAGGGTGTTTTTCATTTCCCGAGGGAATAAATCCGTAATTTCTGTTGGAATTCAAATATTCGAATTACTAACAGGACCCCGAAAAATTTACATTAAAACCGGCTCGAGTAAATTGGCTGAAATTGCAATATAATATAGTTCAAAGCCTCCTGATCAAAAAATCCTAATGGGTACTCAAAAAATGCATTGTTTTCGAGACAGGTGAGGCTGAACGCGAAAAATATATCCTGGTAATAATAGGCGAAACCGTGGTGCTGTCCTGACAATGTAAATACTTTTCGAAATATTAAATGTGGAAGACAGTTCAGTCAAGTAATACAAGACTGTATATCGGTCCAATTATCAAAGAAAAAGCCGGTTAAGCTACTAAAGGCAATGTAATGGGACTGCCCTGGCAATGTGAAGATTTTTCAAAATAATCAAGGGCAAAGACATTCACCACCAAAGATATTTTGTAGTCCAGATAATTAAGACGAGACTATAGGTCAGTCCAACCAGCAAAGGCAAGACATGTTATTAGCTCCGTCGGTTAAGACAAGACAATAGATCAGTCCAACCAAACAAGGAAAGACATGTTATTGGTTCAGTCATTTAAGACAAGACTATAAAACAGTCCAACCAACAAAGGCAAGACATGTTATTGGTCCAATCGATTAAAACGAGACTATAGATCAGTCCAATCAGCAAAGCCAAGACATGTTATTAGCCTCGTTGGTTAAGACAAGACAATAGATAGGTACAACCAACAAATTCACGACATCTTACTAGTCCATTCGGTTAAGACAATACTATAAATCAGTCCAACCAATAAAGGCAAGACCTGTTATTAGTCCAGTAAGTTAAGATAAAACTATAAATCAGTCCAACCAACAAAGGCAGGACATGTTATTAGTACAGTCGTTTAAGACAAGACTATTAATCAGTCCAACGAACAAATGCAAGACATGTTATTAGTCAAGTCGATTAAGACAAGACTATAAATCAGTCCAACCAACAAAGGCAAGACTATAAATCAGTCCAACCAACAAAGGCAAGACATGTTATTAGCCTTGTCGGTTAGGATAAGACAATAGATCAGGGCAACCAACAAATTCAAGACATGTTACTAGTCTGTCCGGTTAATACAAGACTATAAATCAATCCAATCAACAAAGGCAAGACATGTTATTAGCCTCGTCGGTTAAGACAAGACAATAGATCAGGGCAACCAACAAATTCAAGTCATATTGCTAGTCCGTCCGGTTAAGACAAGACTATAAACCAGTCCAACCAAAAAAGGCAAGACATATTATTAGTCTAGTCGGCTAAGATAAAACTATAAATCCGTCCAACAAAACAAACAAAGGACATGTTATTAGTACAGTCGGTTCAGAGAAGACTATTAATCAGTCCAACCAACAAAGTCAAGACATGTTATTACTCCAGCTGGTTAAGACAAGACTATAGATCAGTTCAACCAACAAATGCAAGACATATTATTAGTTCAGTCAGTTAAGACAAGCTCATATACTCTGGGCTTTTTATGCAAGCAGGCTTCGCTAATAGCTTGTTCATTTCTGTGACCTGCATTAATCTGATTTTCAAGCAGTGCTGTCGTAGGATATTTGATCCGCTTTGGCTGATGCCGTGCATACCCTAAATAACATAATGTGCTCGCAATGTGGGCACATTAACCAAGGGTTGTAGCTCCAGTTTTACAGGTAAAATAATACCCTAAGATAGTTTCGATAGGTTCTTCATTTGCAAGGTCCTCATTCTCTTGCCTGTTAAAGTCTTCTTCAATGTATGCTATGCATAGTTGGTATTTGGTAACATTTCTAAATCGGGAATGCATGCGCACTCTAATGAGTCCACGTTCATCCAATTGTTCATCTACTTGAAACTGTTCAGTCTGTTCTCTTAGAAGTTTGTCTTGTATGTAAGCAGTGTGAAGGTTATCTATTTCAACTTTATCTTAAATATCACAAGGTATACGAAACTTTTCTAACATTCTTTTCACTACTTCAGCAGTTTCTCCCTCCATAGCGATTGGCTCGCGATATTTATTGAGAATCGCGGCGGCAATTCGGTGAAAGTCTCGGATTTTGATGGCATGGTTCATGGAAAAAGTTCCTTCAAAGAATTTATAAACGGATTTTATATGACCATTGCGCGCCTCTACTAGCCACCTTGAAGAGCATTTTATTATCAATATCCAAGTAAAGGTGAAAAATCTCTGTAGCCACGACCTGCTATCAATATTTCCCCATTTTGAAGCCATTTTTGAAGACCTGCAGCATCCATTTGAAATTCGTTTTCAAGCATTGATGCATTATTATACCTAGAGTCCGAAAAATTAGGGCCATGGATAACTACAGTATGCATTCATCTGCAGCTACAGAAAGGGCTGGCTTTATTAAATGAAGTTCCTAATTCATTGAGTATGACGCTTTTAGTGCTCTAAAGTTACTGGAAAATTGCATATATACA
The DNA here is from genome assembly GCF_010883055.1 of Belonocnema kinseyi. Taxonomy (NCBI): domain Eukaryota; kingdom Metazoa; phylum Arthropoda; class Insecta; order Hymenoptera; family Cynipidae; genus Belonocnema; species Belonocnema kinseyi. Next base: position 131,450,290 of record NC_046660.1, read on the forward strand.
TACGTTTCACCGATGTATGCAATTGCAACAGGACCATCAAGGTTAGGATTATAGAGCTTATTTGCAAAATCCATCACATGTCTTTCTATGTATTGCTCTCTTGTAATTGCGTTTAATCCCACATTAAGTACAGTAGCAATAGTCAGACTAACAGCTTGCCTACTACTAAATCGAAAAATGACTTTTATAAAATCATCGAATAAATTTTTACGAATTTTACATAAAACTATAAGGAGATTGTTTTTTCTCACATAACGAACTTTACCACCAGATTCAGGCACAGAATCATAATATGTGCACAGCTCTATAAACTGATCATGTGTTATTGGACTTATGGCTCTGAATTTATCTTTGAAAAAGCTTTCTTAATTGTCAAAATCAGGCTCATCAATCCTGGCTGATTGACGTAAACTCTGCAAGAAATTCTGCAGTTATGTGCCGAATAAACGATAAGGACTATTTATGAATTGCAAATCGTTTAATAAAATGTGCGGTATAAAACCGTTAGTGTCTGAATGCTGAAAACAGTAGCGAGCTGATTCGGGGATGTAGATATTTTTTATAATAAAAATATTAACCCGGCACTCAACAGAAAGTCTTACAAAATCTTTCAGCCGATTGCAAAATATGCAAGAACCGTGCCCCTTATTCATAATTACATTAAGTCTGAAACATTCTTCATTCTGTTCTACTTCAAGTATTTCCATGTTAACACTTCGATTGCAATTTACACATATACGAGTATTATCTTGTATCTCTTGAGGAGGATGATTGAGATTACCATGGCAAAGAATTGCAATCTAATACTTTTGCGCATCCAGTTCTTCAGAAATATGCACCATTGCGCGAGCTTCTAATCGAACATCACATACATAACATTATATTATATTTCGTCCTGCCATGTTAGTTTTAATTCAGCAAGTATTATGCAAACATATTATGCAAACATAAAAACTTACGTATACATCCACAGTTTAACATATGCGATGTAAACGCATGTATCTATTGTACGATGTATCTTATCCGAAGTAGTCTATATTAAAGAATGAAAACAAATGAGACTAAGCATTTCCTGACATGAGTAAAAATGATGAAAAAGTGAAAACAGCGAATTTTATAAATAAATGTCAATATGAGTGATCGTTTTATGTTTCACAACTGCATGAGATTTAAAAACAAATGACAAATGCGCGTGATCGTTTTCTTTTTCACAGCTGCATGAACTTCAGAAACGAATTAAATATGAGTGATCATCTTATGTTTCGCAGCTGCATGAAATTCAGAACAAATGACAATATGAGTGATCTTTTTATGTTTCACAACTGCATGAAATTTAGAAAAAAATGACAATGTGAGTGAGCGTCTGATGATTTGAAGTGCATACATTTCAGAAATGAATGGAATACGAGTGATCGTCTTATGTTTCGCAACTGCATGAATTTCAGAAACAAATGAGAATATGAGTGATCGTTTGATGTTTCACAACCGCATTAAATACAGAAACAAATGAAAATATAAGTGAGCGTCTTATGTTTCACAACTGCATGGAATTCAGGAACTAATGCCAATGCAAGTGAGCGTCTTATGACTAAAAACATGTCTTGTCATTGTTGGTTGGACTGATCTACAGTCTGTCAAGTTAAAGCGTGGGTGGCTTTACTCGCAGTCGGTAAGGTGTATCGACATGATTTTGGTGTCAAAATATTAAGAAGAGCTCCCTC
>NC_046660.1:131452110-131460687 GCF_010883055.1 Belonocnema kinseyi
GAGGGAGCTCTTCTTAATATTTTGACACCAAAATCATGTCGATACACCTTACCGACTGCGAGTAAAGCCACCCACGCTTTAACTTGACAGACTGTATAGTCTTGTCTTAACCGGATGGACTAATAACATGTCTTGCCTTTGTTTGTTGGACTGATTTATAGTCGTGTCTTAACCGACTGGACTAAGAAAATGTCTTGCCTTTGTTGGTTGAACTGACCTATAGGCTTGTCTTAATTATCTAGCTAACAAAATATCTTCAGCAGTCCAGAATGTCTTTTGCCTTGATTATTTTGAAAAATCTTCACATTGCTAGGGCAGTCCCATTACATTGCCTTTAGTAGCTGGTCTAGCTTTTCCTTTGACAATTAGACTGTTCTACAGTATTTTATTCATTGACTGAACTGTCTTCCACCTTTAATATTTCGCACAGTATTTACATTGCCAGGAACAGCGCCATGATTTCGCCTATTATTATCAGGATAGCACAATTTTGTTGACTCTATTAGCTGGACTGGTTTTACCAGTGTTTCTAGTACTGTCAGTGATTGTGCTGATCACAGTTTATCAAAAAATCTGCAACTCCCCAAGTATGAAGTCAAATACGGCCCAACATTAGTCCATAGTCGGCAAAAATATTGCCGAAGTTTGGCTGCCATTTTTGCGCCAATGACGGAATGATAACTATGGCCTGAACTTGGCAGCCAAGGTTTGGCTGCAATTGTTGGCCCAACACTGGGTACCAGTATTGGACCAAACCTAGCTGCCATCGTCTCGCCATTACCGGATTGATAACTATGGCCTTGACTTGGCTGCCATTGTCGGCCCAACACTGGGTTATATTGCAAATAAAATTTCTAACGCTACAGGAAAAAGTTAAAGAACCAAATTTTAAGCTCTCTTTTTCTAATTATTTATTATTATGCGACGCTGTGTAAATGTACAATGCACTTTACATCTTTTTGCAATGACAGGAAATGTAATTTTTCATAAAAATTTTAAGTCTTTAATGACAGAACTTAACCAATTTCATCGTGAACTTTGACAATTTTTCAATCAAATTTTTTTTTATCTTTCGTGTCAGATTGGTTTATTAGGTGTTGAAAGTGAGACTTGGCGAAATAAAGTGCTGATACTGGGCCAAGCAACGGTGGGGGATCGGCAAATATAAATGGCCAATATAGGCTGCCAGCACTGGCTCAACACTGGGCCGATTAAAATGCCGATATTAGCCCAATAACTTTAGCCGACCTTATGCTGCCAAAATTGGACCAACACTGGGTCGTGTATTCAGCTCTGGCAATTCGCACTTGGGTCATCTTCAAGTTGCAAGCGGGACATTAGATTCGCTTGTGGTCATATTTTTCGCGTTCAACCCTACCTGTCTCGAAAACTTTTGATTTTTTGGACTAATATCCATTAGGATTTTTTTATCAGGAGACTCTGAACTATATTATATTGTAATTTCAGACACTTTGACCGGCACCGGATTTTAATGTAAATTGTGCGGGGTCCTTTAACGGACGCATTTATTTGACCTATTTTTCATTATTCAATCGTTTTATAGCTTATAAATTAGAAAAGTATTCACATTCATATTTATTTATGTTTTAATAATTAATTTAAACGTGGTAAAATACATTACGGAAATCTATTCAAATGTGTTAATTGAAATAATGTTAACTCTAGAGAGGGATACTTGAATTGATTAGAATATGAATATTTTGGCAGAATACAAGTAATCTCTGTTAGGTGTACCTATCGGTACAATTATGAGGAATGAATTAAATTGACAACACGTTAGAAGAGGAGTGTATACGAAAGGAATCCATACTAATAAATTTTATTTTTAACGCACTCTCCCCTCCCCCTAACCTACACCGCCACAAATATGACCCAAAAGTCATTAAACTACATTTTTGCGTGTTATTCTTAAATTCTAGTAACTTTTGTCGTCGTTTCCATACAAATAATTACTAATGGATAATTTTAATTTTTCCCATGACTTTTTCAACAATGTTTAATTGTTTAATAATATGTAAATTATTTAAACAATGTTTAATTGTTTAAATAAATGTAAATTATTGAAACAATTATTTATTCCCAAAAAAATATTGGAAAATATCGTATTTGCTGATTGAAATGTAATAGTTTGCAACTGCTTGGGGTATTACATTCAGTTCAAAACATTATATAATTCTTTAAACAATGAACTTTTTTCATTTACCAAATTTCTGAAATTTCCGCCCTCTTGTTGATTGAGTAGTTGGCATATTACGCATTTATATCTTTGAGCAGAAAAGTTTTTTGATAAACAACATTTTCCAAATCCTTTGTTCGTACGAGAGAAACCATTCATTTATTTACAGTCGTGTACCGCCGCCCCATGCTTTCTCGATCCGAATCAAACACATCACGCTGTACATTATTTTCACATCGTTCTCACTTTTTTCGCCTAACAACTAAAGATTTAAAACTTTTCGGAAAAACTTCTTTGATCCCCAAGGAACATTTTTCTCATTGGAAGTTTTCAAAATTCGAAACTTCCTCACAGAACATTTTTGTTTCTATGTATGCACCCAAGATTCCGAAGAAATTTTTTTTTTTAATTCACTAAAAAATTTAGTTTTCCTTAAATAACAGTAAAACTAAACAACGGAGAAATTTGATTGCCATACAAAAAAGATGTGCAATAAAATTCTCTACAAGTGTTGACTGTCAAAAATCAAATTTGAACAATCTTCCAAATTTGCTCCGCGGACCATACTTCTCCGCGTGTTCGAGCGCTAAGGTAGTTATTGTACCCGGCCCTTCAATTAAACATTGTTTAAAAATTCATGGGAAATATTTAAATTGTCCAGTGGTAATTATTTGTATGAAAATGAATACAGAAGTTGGTAAAAATTAACAATAATACGTAAAAATGAATTTTTCCTAATTTTTGGGTCTTATTTGGGGCGATGTTAGGGGGGGGGGGGGGGGGGGGGGGGGGGGGGGGGGGGGGGGTGAGAATGGGCTAAACATTTTTAATGAACAATATTTTTTTTATCTTCTCCTAAAAATGTTATTTGTTATTTGTTACATGATTTCGAAAATCTTAAATTGCACAAGACTTCTGGGCTTAAAATGTTTCAAATTTAGTGCTGCATGCCTTAGCCATATTTTTAGTAAACAATGGATTTTTAACAAATAAAAAACAAATTTTCGACAAAATAGGTAAATTTTCAACCTAAGAAATTACTTTTCAAAATGAATTTTTTAACTTAAACATTGTAGTGTATACTGAAGTTTGCAGTTGAAAAATTTAATTTTTAAACCTAAATAAATTCGATTTTATCAACAAAATAACTTAATTCTTATCTAAAACAAATTAATTTTAAAGAAGAATAATTCGCCAACAAAGAAGATAAATTTATAACTAAAAAGAAAAATTGTCAACAAAATTGTTCAATTTTCATCTATAGAAACGAATTTGAAATTAAAAAAAAAGTATTCGATCAGAAATGGACTAGTTAAATTTTCAGACAAAAAATGGAATTTTCAACGAAAGAAATTAATTTTAAATTAAAATTATAATGTTTCAACGAAAAATTGAATAGATAAATTTTCAGTTGAAAAATAATTGTCAACCCCAAAAAATCAAAGTTTCAACAAAATATTTAAATTCACAAGCAAAAAGTAAATTTGCAGACAAATATTTTAATTTTCAAACCAATCACTTTCTATTGAAAACAGCATTTCAACATTTTCAAAATCAATTTTAAAACAACAAAAATGTTTTTTAACAAAAATAGATAAATTTCCAAGGAAAAACGGTTACATTATCAGTTTAAGCAATTAATTTACAACTAACAATTTTTCAGCAAAATAGTTTAATTTCCAAAAAATAGATGAACTTTTAACCATTTTATACCAAAATAAAAGAAGTTTCAACAAAAAATGCATTTTCATCCAAAGAAATGAATTCTTGATTAAAATAATTGAATTCTTAAACAAGAAGGATAATTTTCTACCAAAACAAAAGGATTTTTGACTGAGAAAAGTCAATTTCCTACCAAAAAAAATTCAACCAAAAATGATACAAGTACATTTTTAGTATAAGAAAATGTTTTTTCAACAACAAAAAAATCGAATTTTCAACAAAATGGTTAAATTATCAACCAAAATAGTTATTTTAAAAAATTTTAATTTTAAAATAGTTTCATTTTCGATGGAAGAAATAAATTTTCAACTGAAAATTGTTTTTAAAAAAACACACAATCGAATTTATAGAAATATATAGAAACGAAATTTATAGAATTTATAGAATTTATAACATATAGTTATTTTTTTATTTAGAAACTTATTTTTCAACCAAAAATCGAATGGAATGAATTCTGAGAGAAAATTAAAAAAATATCACATTTTTTAAATATTATTTCGTGTTTTTTCCATATTATATAATTTTAGAAAAAATAAGGAATTTAATCCTTATTAACCCTTCTTGGGCAATTTTCTCGCACTATTTTTTGTTATGTTTACGTTGGTTTGTAAAATTTGCTTTCAAATTTTAGTAAGTTTACGAGATATTCAGAAATTTTGAAATGATTAAAAAATAATTAAAACTAGCAAAAAAATCAGGAAAAATTTTAATAATTCTTAAAACCTAGAAGATTAGAAGGTCTGAATATATTAGAAAAAAGAATTATTTTTCTAATAATCGTTTGAAATTTTTTAATAATTTTTATTTACAAAAATGTACTTTAAAAAAAATTCAAAAAGATTTTGAAACACATCAAACGATTTCCTAAAATTCAAAAGAAGAGTGCAGAAGATTTTAAATCAAAATGTTTCAATTTGTTAAGATTAAAAAGTTTTAAAAACGTAAATAATCCAGTAAATTCAAGAAATATTTAGAAGAATGGAAGAGATTTAAATCTAATTTGCAACTTAAATTTTTGGGAAATGTAGATTTTGAAAAATTTCGAAAAAGTAAATTTTAGAAGCTTTAAGGAAATTCAAAAAGATTTGAAGGAGATAACATTATTTTTCTTGAAATTCCTGTGACAAATTCAGAAGATTATATAAGTCAGGTTTTTGACATCTTGAATGCTTTTTTAAAATTTTCAGAAAAATGTAGTAAGTTAAAAATATTTTTTTGGAATTTATTTTGTTTTAAACATATTAGAAATATTTGAAAACTTGAAAAAATGTGTCAAAATTTATCAATTATTCGTTGATATCATCCAAACTTCTAAATGTCCTAAACATCTTTTAAAAAGACTCGAATTGTTCTAATATTTTTGTAAATCCAATAGAATAAAAAAATTTTAAGTCCTCTAGGTTCCTTTTTAATACATCTCTTGTCATGCTATTTTAGGCTATAATCACAATTTTGAGGGTTTTAAGAGAAAAAGTCAAAAAGTTATTAACTTGACCTCATTCAAAAGAATAATCATTTGACAAAAATGTTGTAAAATTTTCCTTTGAATGTGGTGTGGAAAGGAATTTCATTACAAAATGTGTGGGATTTTCTGAACAGAAAACTGCATGAATTTCTGAACTTTCTTATTTTTATTTTTTAAGTGTATTTTAATCTGCTTTACGTTTAGTGAAAAATCATATGCTGAAAAGCGATAAGAGAAATATCTATTTATTCAATTTAACTATAATTTGAAAGGTGATTCTTCATAGTATTTTAGTAACTAATGAAGATATTTTTAGAATTTTATTCCTGAAATCTACTCTCTAAGGTCAAACATGGTACACAAATATCGTAAAATTTAAAAAACACCAACTATTTACAGGAATTTTTTCAATAAAAATCAATGTGTATCATATTCAAATAAATTTTGGCAATATTTATAAAAGTATTATTATTTTTGATCAAAAAAATTATTGCATAGAGAGTACAGTTTTATTTGAAATTTTACGTCGGTTTTTTGTACCATGTTTAACTCTCGGCCAGAATCAAGGAAAAATAATCTAAAAATATGTTCATTAGTTATTAAAATGCTACAAAGACTTGTACTAACAATTTTTATTCTCTTTTTATAATCATGAGATATTTCTTCATAAAATAACTTTTCTTACATTTATTTTTCAATTATTTACAATCAATTTCCCATAACAATTATTTTACAATCAAAATAAAATTGTAAAAGCTAAATTTTGTAATTTTGAGATAAGTATTTTAAGGCAATAAAGATTTTGTTAAGATTTCATATACAATAAAATAAGTATTATCAGTTTGTTTATAAATTTATATGTAAATAAATATTATCAGAGTCTTAAGAAAATTAAAAAAAAGATTTTCGAATATATCAGTTTTTATCAAGAATTAAAAAAATCACTCAAAATATAGAAAAAAATTTCCTTACAATCTTTCAAATTTCCCCAAGCATTTTAAGAAACTAGGTTTATTCTCCTGAAACCTTTCGAGATTCTTTTAAAGTTCCTAAATTCCTTACTTTTTTTAAACTTTTTAATCTTATCAAATTGAAGCATTTTGCTTTAAAATCTTCTACACTCTTCTTTAAAATTTTAAGAAATCGTTTGATGTGCTTAAACATCTGCTTGAATTTTGTTTAAAGTACATTTTTTTTAATAAAAAATTATTTAAAATTTCACACGATTATTAGGAAAATAATTCTGTTTTTCGAATCTTGTCAGACCTTTCATTCTCTAATCTTTAAAAATTATTCAAATTTTTCTATTATTTTTAAATTCTGCAAAATTTAAAAAAAAGTGCCTTTAAATTTTTTCAGATGCTTTGAGAATATTTGAAGTCTTTTGCAATCTTTTGAAATGTTTTCAAATTAATTGTTGGAAATAAAAAATTATGTTAATTATTCCTTTAAAAATCTTTACAAGTTTTCATTATTTTCGAATCGTTTAAAAAATTTTGAATATCTCTAAAACTTAATCAAATTTAAAAGAATAATGTTCCTTCATTTTTCTAAATTTAAGTAATATGGAAAAATTACAACATATTGCTTCAAAATATGAGTTTCTTTCATTATCTTTTATCATCTGAAAGTCCTTCGTTTATCGACTATTATTATTACTATTTTTTCATTTTACATGCGTATCTATTCTATCCTATCAAAATTTAATGTAAAAGTCTGAAATGTTAAGTGTATTTAAATACTACAATTTTTATTGTTTCCATATTTTTAGAAATAATTCAAAAAATTGTATGTGTAATTAAAATAAACTTTTTTTAAATCTCATTCAACTTATTTCAAGTTATCTTTTTTGAATTTTCAAAATTTATGTAAAATCAGGATACAGAAAGAGTATTAGGTAATTTTGGGGATCCAAGAAAAAACTATAACGGAGATAAATTAGTTGGTCTATGCTTAGAAAGGGGTCTGTTTATTACAAATACTTGATTTAGGCTTAAAATGATCCACATGTACACCTGGTATAAAGGAAATAGCCGCAGTATAATTGACTTTGTTGTTGCGGATGAAAGACTAAGAGAGTTAGTCAAAGATACAAGAGTCATGAGGGGTCCTGAATGCAATACTGATCATTACCTTGTGAGCTCAAAAATTAACTTAGGTCGGGGATGGAGAAAAAAGAGAACCGAGAAAGCAAAACAAACGCAAATCAAAATTGAGAACCTACAGAAACCGGATGTGCAAATAGATTCCCAAAGTAAGATAATCGAAAGCATAGATAGGGCAACATGGGAGGACCGTATAAAAAACAAAAATATAGAGGGCGCCAGGACAATGTTACGGGATATCCTTTTTAGATGTACGATCGAAGTGTGTGGTACCGCAGTTGTAGGAAGAATGTCTGGTGATGCGTGGTGGAATGATGAAATTCAGGCTGTCCAAAAAGCAAAAAAAAGCGTACAAGAGAACTTTGAACATCGCAGGTCTTAGCAATGAGGAAAGAAATAGACGTAGAAATGATTATAGACGCGAAAACAGGATACGTAAACGATTAGTTAAAGAAAGTAAAGATACAATTAGAGTAGAAGAAGAGATAAAAATACAAAACGACTTTGAAGGAAGCAGGAAACTACTTTATAAAAAAATGAAAGGAAACAAAAGTACAGAAATTCTCAACATGAGAAATAGTAGGGGGGAAATGGTATATAAAGCAGACGGAATACTAGAGGCTTTCAGAGACTATTTTAGGAGACACTTCGGAGATGAAGCTATAGGACACCACAACTGCGATGTTGAACACGATGCAATGGAAAAATCAATTGAAAAACTCTGTGTCACTGAGGTTAGGGATATTATTAAGAACTTGAAAAACGGTAAGGCTGCCGGGGTAGACGGTATTCACGCTGAAATGCTTAAACACGGTGGCGCGTGCATACCACATAAACTGTGCGAATTGATACATTTATGTTTCAAGGTGGGAGACGTCCCAGACGATTGGAAAAAAGCGATTATCGTACCAATGTACAAGAGAAAGGGAGATCAAAGCGAGTGCAATAATTACATAGGGATTAGCTTATTAAGCACCGTAAGTAACATATATTCAAAAATACTTATTCGTAGGGTAATGAAAATAACAGAAGCAAAGATTTGGGAAGTCCAAAGTGGGTTTATGCCAGGAAGGTCATGTACGGATCAA